>NW_028127453.1:0-46573 GCF_965231255.1 Vanellus vanellus
CCAGGAGGCAGTGAGAACCAGCATTACTTTTCCCCGCTGGCACCTTTGCTGTGGCAGCAAAAGCTGGACGTTTGTCTTTTTATCACCGGAGGGCGCCGAAAGTGAAAAAAGGCGCTTTTGAGGATAGAGTCCGCAGGAAAGCAGAGAGGGCTTAATTGTCTGGGGCATTTGAAAGGGTTCCAGGAGGTAGTGAGAACCAGCATTACTTTTCCCCGCTGGCACCTTTGCTGTGGCAGCAAAACCTGGACGTTTGTCTTTTTTGCTCCAAACACCGCCGAAAGCGAAAAAAGGTGCTTTTGAGGATAGAGTCCGCAGGAAAGCAGAGAGGGCCAAATTGTGTGGTGCATTTGAAAGGGTTCCAGGAGGCAGTGAGAACCAGCATTACTTTTCCCCGCTGGCACCTTTGCTGTGGCAGCAAAAGCTGGACGTTTGTCTTTTTTGCTCCGGAGGCTGCCGAAAGCGAAAACAGGTGCTTTTGAGGATGGAGTCCGCAGGAAAGCAGAGAGGGCCAAATTGTCTGTGGCATTTGAAAGGGTTCCAGGAGGCAGTGAGAACCAGCATTACTTTTCCCCGCTGGCACCTTTGCTGTGGCAGCAAAAGCTGGACGTTTGTCTTTTTACCACCGGAAGGCGCCGAAAGTGAAAAAAGTCGCTTTTGAGGATAGAGTCCGCAGGAAAGCAGAGAGGGCTTAATTGTCTGGGGCATTTGAAAGGGTTCCAGGAGGCAGTGAGAACCAGCATTACTTTTCCCCGCTGGCACCTTTGCTGTGGCAGCAAAAGCTGGACGTTTGTCTTTTTTGCTCCGGAGGCTGCCGAAAGCGAAAACAGGTGCTTTTGAGGATGGAGTCCGCAGGAAAGCAGAGAGGGCCAAATTGTCTGTGGCATTTGAAAGGGTTCCAGGAGGCAGTGAGAACCAGCATTACTTTTCCCCGCTGGCACCTTTGCTGTGGCAGCAAAAGCTGGACGTTTGTCTTTTTTGCTCCGGAGGCTGCCGAAAGCGAAAACAGGTGCTTTTGAGGATGGAGTCCGCAGGAAAGCAGAGAGGGCCAAATTGTCTGTGGCATTTGAAAGGGTTCCAGGAGGCAGTGAGAACCAGCATTACTTTTCCCCGCTGGCACCTTTGCTGTGGCAGCAAAAGCTGGACGTTTGTCTTTTTTGCTCCGGAGGTTGCCAAAAGCGAAAACAGGTGCTTTTGAGGATGGAGTCCGCAGGAAAGCAGAGAGGGCCGAATTGTCTGGGGCATTTGAAGAGGTTCCAGGAGGCAGTGAGAACCAGCATTACTTTTCCCCGCTGGCACCTTTGCTGTGGCAGCAAAAGCTGGACGTTTGTCTTTTTTGCTCCGGAGGCTGCCGAAAGCGAAAACAGGTGCTTTTGAGGATGGAGTCCGCAGGAAAGCAGAGAGGGCCAAATTGTCTGTGGCATTTGAAAGGGTTCCAGGAGGCAGTGAGAACCAGCATTACTTTTCCCCGCTGGCACCTTTGCTGTGGCAGCAAAAGCTGGACGTTTGTCTTTTTTGCTCCGGAGGCTGCCGAAAGCGAAAACAGGTGCTTTTGAGGATGGAGTCCGCAGGAAAGCAGAGAGGGCCAAATTGTCTGTGGCATTTGAAAGGGTTCCAGGAGGCAGTGAGAACCAGCATTACTTTTCCCCGCTGGCACCTTTGCTGTGGCAGCAAAAGCTGGACGTTTTTCTTTTTTTGCTCCAGAGGCTGCCGAAAGCGAAAACAGGTGCTTTTGAGGATGGAGTCCGCAGGAAAGCAGAGAGGGCCAAATTGTCTGTGGCATTTGAAAGGGTTCCAGGAGGCAGTGAGAACCAGCATTACTTTTCCCCGCTGGCACCTTTGCTGTGGCAGCAAAAGCTGGACGTTTGTCTTTTTTGCTCCGGAGGCTGCCGAAAGCGAAAACAGGTGCTTTTGAGGATGGAGTCCGCAGGAAAGCAGAGAGGGCCAAATTGTCTGTGGCATTTGAAAGGGTTCCAGGAGGCAGTGAGAACCAGCATTACTTTTCCCCGCTGGCACCTTTGCTGTGGCAGCAAAAGCTGGACGTTTGTCTTTTTTTGCTCCGGAGGCTGCCGAAAGCGAAAACAGGTGCTTTTGAGGATGGAGTCCGCAGGAAAGCAGAGAGGGCCAAATTGTCTGTGGCATTTGAAAGGGTTCCAGGAGGCAGTGAGAACCAGCATTACTTTTCCCCGCTGGCACCTTTGCTGTGGCAGCAAAAGCTGGACGTTTGTCTTTTTTGCTCCGGAGGCTGCCGAAAGCGAAAACAGGTGCTTTTGAGGATGGAGTCCGCAGGAAAGCAGAGAGGGCCAAATTGTCTGTGGCATTTGAAAGGGTTCCAGGAGGCAGTGAGAACCAGCATTACTTTTCCCCGCTGGCACCTTTGCTGTGGCAGCAAAAGCTGGACGTTTGTCTTTTTTGCTCCGGAGGCTGCCGAAAGCGAAAACAGGTGCTTTTGAGGATGGAGTCCGCAGGAAAGCAGAGAGGGCCAAATTGTCTGGGGCATTTGAAGGAGTTCCAGGAGGCAGTGAGAACCAGCATTACTTTTCCCCGCTGGCACCTTTGCTGTGGCAGCAAAAGCTGGACGTTTGTCTTTTTTGCTCCGGAGGCTGCCGAAAGCGAAAACAGGTGCTTTTGAGGATGGAGTCCGCAGGAAAGCAGAGAGGGCCAAATTGTCTGTGGCATTTGAAAGGGTTCCAGGAGGCAGTGAGAACCAGCATTACTTTTCCCCGCTGGCACCTTTGCTGTGGCAGCAAAAGCTGGACGTTTGTCTTTTTTTGCTCCGGAGGCTGCCGAAAGCGAAAATAGGTTCTTTTGAGGATGGAGTCCGCAGGAAAGCAGAGAGGGCCAAATTGTCTGTGGCATTTGAAAGGGTTCCAGGAGGCAGTGAGAACCAGCATTACTTTTCCCCGCTGGCACCTTTGCTGTGGCAGCAAAAGCTGGACGTTTGTCTTTTTTGCTCCGGAGGCTGCCGAAAGCGAAAACAGGTGCTTTTGAGGATGGAGTCCGCAGGAAAGCAGAGAGGGCCAAATTGTCTGTGGCATTTGAAAGGGTTCCAGGAGGCAGTGAGAACCAGCATTACTTTTCCCCGCTGGCACCTTTGCTGTGGCAGCAAAAGCTGGACGTTTGTCTTTTTTGCTCCGGAGGCTGCCGAAAGCGAAAACAGGTGCTTTTGAGGATGGAGTCCGCAGGAAAGCAGAGAGGGCCAAATTGTCTGGGGCATTTGAACAGGTTCCAGGAGGCAGTGAGAACCAGCATTACTTTTCCCCGCTGGCACCTTTGCTGTGGCAGCAAAAGCTGGACGTTTGTCTTTTTTGCTCCGGAGGCTGCCGAAAGCGAAAACAGGTGCTTTTGAGGATGGAGTCCGCAGGAAAGCAGAGAGGGCCAAATTGTCTGTGGCATTTGAAAGGGTTCCAGGAGGCAGTGAGAACCAGCATTACTTTTCCCCGCTGGCACCTTTGCTGTGGCAGCAAAAGCTGGACGTTTGTCTTTTTTGCTCCGGAGGCTGCCGAAAGCGAAAATAGGTGCTTTTGAGGATGGAGTCCGCAGGAAAGCAGAGAGGGCCAAATTGTCTGGGGCATTTGAAAGAGTTCCAGGAGGCAGTGAGAACCAGCATTACTTTTCCCCGCTGGCACCTTTGCTGTGGCAGCAAAAGCTGGGCGTTTGTCTTTTTTGCTCCGGAGGCTGCCGAAAGCGAAAACAGGTGCTTTTGAGGATGCAGTCCGCAGGAAAGCAGAGAGGGCCAAATTGTCTGTGGCATTTGAAAGGGTTCCAGGAGGCAGTGAGAACCAGCATTACTTTTCCCCGCTGGCACCTTTGCTGTGGCAGCAAAAGCTGGACGTTTGTCTTTTTTGCTCCGGAGGCTGCCGAAAGCGAAAACAGGTGCTTTTGAGGATGGAGTCCGCAGGAAAGCAGAGAGGGCCAAATTGTCTGTGGCATTTGAAAGGGTTCCAGGAGGCAGTGAGAACCAGCATTACTTTTCCCCGCTGGCACCTTTGCTGTGGCAGCAAAAGCTGGACGTTTGTCTTTTTATCACCGGAGGGCGCCGAAAGTGAAAAAAGGCGCTTTTGAGGATAGAGTCCGCAGGAAAGCAGAGAGGGCTTAATTGTCTGGGGCATTTGAAAGGGTTCCAGGAGGTAGTGAGAACCAGCATTACTTTTCCCCGCTGGCACCTTTGCTGTGGCAGCAAAAGCTGGACGTTTGTCTTTTTTTGCTCCGGAGGCTGCCGAAAGCGAAAATAGGTTCTTTTGAGGATGGAGTCCGCAGGAAAGCAGAGAGGGCCAAATTGTCTGTGGCATTTGAAAGGGTTCCAGGAGGCAGTGAGAACCAGCATTACTTTTCCCCGCTGGCACCTTTGCTGTGGCAGCAAAAGCTGGACGTTTGTCTTTTTTGCTCCGGAGGCTGCCGAAAGCGAAAACAGGTGCTTTTGAGGATGGAGTCCGCAGGAAAGCAGAGAGGGCCAAATTGTCTGTGGCATTTGAAAGGGTTCCAGGAGGCAGTGAGAACCAGCATTACTTTTCCCCGCTGGCACCTTTGCTGTGGCAGCAAAAGCTGGACGTTTTTCTTTTTTTGCTCCAGAGGCTGCCGAAAGCGAAAACAGGTGCTTTTGAGGATGGAGTCCGCAGGAAAGCAGAGAGGGCCAAATTGTCTGTGGCATTTGAAAGGGTTCCAGGAGGCAGTGAGAACCAGCATTACTTTTCCCCGCTGGCACCTTTGCTGTGGCAGCAAAAGCTGGACGTTTGTCTTTTTTGCTCCGGAGGCTGCCGAAAGCGAAAACAGGTGCTTTTGAGGATGGAGTCCGCAGGAAAGCAGAGAGGGCCAAATTGTCTGTGGCATTTGAAAGGGTTCCAGGAGGCAGTGAGAACCAGCATTACTTTTCCCCGCTGGCACCTTTGCTGTGGCAGCAAAAGCTGGACGTTTGTCTTTTTTTGCTCCGGAGGCTGCCGAAAGCGAAAACAGGTGCTTTTGAGGATGGAGTCCGCAGGAAAGCAGAGAGGGCCAAATTGTCTGTGGCATTTGAAAGGGTTCCAGGAGGCAGTGAGAACCAGCATTACTTTTCCCCGCTGGCACCTTTGCTGTGGCAGCAAAAGCTGGACGTTTGTCTTTTTTGCTCCGGAGGCTGCCGAAAGCGAAAACAGGTGCTTTTGAGGATGGAGTCCGCAGGAAAGCAGAGAGGGCCAAATTGTCTGTGGCATTTGAAAGGGTTCCAGGAGGCAGTGAGAACCAGCATTACTTTTCCCCGCTGGCACCTTTGCTGTGGCAGCAAAAGCTGGACGTTTGTCTTTTTTGCTCCGGAGGCTGCCGAAAGCGAAAACAGGTGCTTTTGAGGATGGAGTCCGCAGGAAAGCAGAGAGGGCCAAATTGTCTGGGGCATTTGAAGGAGTTCCAGGAGGCAGTGAGAACCAGCATTACTTTTCCCCGCTGGCACCTTTGCTGTGGCAGCAAAAGCTGGACGTTTGTCTTTTTTGCTCCGGAGGCTGCCGAAAGCGAAAACAGGTGCTTTTGAGGATGGAGTCCGCAGGAAAGCAGAGAGGGCCAAATTGTCTGGGGCATTTGAAAGGGTTCCAGGAGGCAGTGAGAACCAGCATTACTTTTCCCCGCTGGCACCTTTGCTGTGGCAGCAAAAGCTGGACGTTTGTCTTTTTTTGCTCCGGAGGCTGCCGAAAGCGAAAATAGGTTCTTTTGAGGATGGAGTCCGCAGGAAAGCAGAGAGGGCCAAATTGTCTGTGGCATTTGAAAGGGTTCCAGGAGGCAGTGAGAACCAGCATTACTTTTCCCCGCTGGCACCTTTGCTGTGGCAGCAAAAGCTGGACGTTTGTCTTTTTTGCTCCGGAGGCTGCCGAAAGCGAAAACAGGTGCTTTTGAGGATGGAGTCCGCAGGAAAGCAGAGAGGGCCAAATTGTCTGTGGCATTTGAAAGGGTTCCAGGAGGCAGTGAGAACCAGCATTACTTTTCCCCGCTGGCACCTTTGCTGTGGCAGCAAAAGCTGGACGTTTGTCTTTTTTGCTCCGGAGGCTGCCGAAAGCGAAAACAGGTGCTTTTGAGGATGGAGTCCGCAGGAAAGCAGAGAGGGCCAAATTGTCTGGGGCATTTGAAGGAGTTCCAGGAGGCAGTGAGAACCAGCATTACTTTTCCCCGCTGGCACCTTTGCTGTGGCAGCAAAAGCTGGACGTTTGTCTTTTTTGCTCCGGAGGCTGCCGAAAGCGAAAACAGGTGCTTTTGAGGATGGAGTCCGCAGGAAAGCAGAGAGGGCCAAATTGTCTGTGGCATTTGAAAGGGTTCCAGGAGGCAGTGAGAACCAGCATTACTTTTCCCCGCTGGCACCTTTGCTGTGGCAGCAAAAGCTGGACGTTTGTCTTTTTTGCTCCGGAGGCTGCCGAAAGCGAAAATAGGTGCTTTTGAGGATGGAGTCCGCAGGAAAGCAGAGAGGGCCAAATTGTCTGGGGCATTTGAAAGAGTTCCAGGAGGCAGTGAGAACCAGCATTACTTTTCCCCGCTGGCACCTTTGCTGTGGCAGCAAAAGCTGGGCGTTTGTCTTTTTTGCTCCGGAGGCTGCCGAAAGCGAAAACAGGTGCTTTTGAGGATGCAGTCCGCAGGAAAGCAGAGAGGGCCAAATTGTCTGTGGCATTTGAAAGGGTTCCAGGAGGCAGTGAGAACCAGCATTACTTTTCCCCGCTGGCACCTTTGCTGTGGCAGCAAAAGCTGGACGTTTGTCTTTTTTGCTCCGGAGGCTGCCGAAAGCGAAAACAGGTGCTTTTGAGGATGGAGTCCGCAGGAAAGCAGAGAGGGCCAAATTGTCTGTGGCATTTGAAAGGGTTCCAGGAGGCAGTGAGAACCAGCATTACTTTTCCCCGCTGGCACCTTTGCTGTGGCAGCAAAAGCTGGACGTTTGTCTTTTTATCACCGGAGGGCGCCGAAAGTGAAAAAAGGCGCTTTTGAGGATAGAGTCCGCAGGAAAGCAGAGAGGGCTTAATTGTCTGGGGCATTTGAAAGGGTTCCAGGAGGTAGTGAGAACCAGCATTACTTTTCCCCGCTGGCACCTTTGCTGTGGCAGCAAAAGCTGGACGTTTGTCTTTTTTTGCTCCGGAGGCTGCCGAAAGCGAAAATAGGTTCTTTTGAGGATGGAGTCCGCAGGAAAGCAGAGAGGGCCAAATTGTCTGTGGCATTTGAAAGGGTTCCAGGAGGCAGTGAGAACCAGCATTACTTTTCCCCGCTGGCACCTTTGCTGTGGCAGCAAAAGCTGGACGTTTGTCTTTTTTGCTCCGGAGGCTGCCGAAAGCGAAAACAGGTGCTTTTGAGGATGGAGTCCGCAGGAAAGCAGAGAGGGCCAAATTGTCTGTGGCATTTGAAAGGGTTCCAGGAGGCAGTGAGAACCAGCATTACTTTTCCCCGCTGGGACCTTTGCTGTGGCAGCAAAAGCTGGACGTTTGTCTTTTTTGCTCCGGAGGCTGCCGAAAGCGAAAACAGGTGCTTTTGAGGATGGAGTCCGCAGGAAAGCAGAGAGGGCCAAATTGTCTGGGGCATTTGAACAGGTTCCAGGAGGCAGTGAGAACCAGCATTACTTTTCCCCGCTGGCACCTTTGCTGTGGCAGCAAAAGCTGGACGTTTGTCTTTTTTGCTCCGGAGGCTGCCGAAAGCGAAAACAGGTGCTTTTGAGGATGGAGTCCGCAGGAAAGCAGAGAGGGCCAAATTGTCTGTGGCATTTGAAAGGGTTCCAGGAGGCAGTGAGAACCAGCATTACTTTTCCCCGCTGGCACCTTTGCTGTGGCAGCAAAAGCTGGACGTTTGTCTTTTTTGCTCCGGAGGCTGCCGAAAGCGAAAATAGGTGCTTTTGAGGATGGAGTCCGCAGGAAAGCAGAGAGGGCCAAATTGTCTGGGGCATTTGAAAGAGTTCCAGGAGGCAGTGAGAACCAGCATCACTTTTCCCCGCTGGCACCTTTGCTGTGGCAGCAAAAGCTGGACGTTTGTCTTTTTATCACCGGAGGGCGCCGAAAGTTAAAAAAGGCGCTTTTGAGGATACAGTCCGCAGGAAAGCAGAGAGGGCTTAATTGTCTGGGGCATTTGAAAGGGTTCCAGGAGGCAGTGAGAACCAGCATTACTTTTCCCCGCTGGCACCTTTGCTGTGGCAGCAAAAGCTGGACGTTTGTCTTTTTTGCTCCGGAGGCTGCCGAAAGCGAAAACAGGTGCTTTTGAGGATGGAGTCCGCAGGAAAGCAGAGAGGGCCAAATTGTCTGTGGCATTTGAAAGGGTTCCAGGAGGCAGTGAGAACCAGCATTACTTTTCCCCGCTGGCACCTTTGCTGTGGCAGCAAAAGCTGGACGTTTGTCTTTTTTGCTCCGGAGGCTGCCGAAAGCGAAAACAGGTGCTTTTGAGGATGGAGTCCGCAGGAAAGCAGAGAGGGCCAAATTGTCTGTGGCATTTGAAAGGGTTCCAGGAGGCAGTGAGAACCAGCATTACTTTTCCCCGCTGGCACCTTTGCTGTGGCAGCAAAAGCTGGACGTTTGTCTTTTTTTGCTCCGGAGGCTGCCGAAAGCGAAAACAGGTGCTTTTGAGGATGGAGTCCGCAGGAAAGCAGAGAGGGCCAAATTGTCTGTGGCATTTGAAAGGGTTCCAGGAGGCAGTGAGAACCAGCATTACTTTTCCCCGCTGGCACCTTTGCTGTGGCAGCAAAAGCTGGACGTTTGTCTTTTTTGCTCCGGAGGCTGCCGAAAGCGAAAACAGGTGCTTTTGAGGATGGAGTCCGCAGGAAAGCAGAGAGGGCCAAATTGTCTGTGGCATTTGAAAGGGTTCCAGGAGGCAGTGAGAACCAGCATTACTTTTCCCCGCTGGCACCTTTGCTGTGGCAGCAAAAGCTGGACGTTTGTCTTTTTTTGCTCCGGAGGCTGCCGAAAGCGAAAACAGGTGCTTTTGAGGATGGAGTCCGCAGGAAAGCAGAGAGGGGCCAAATTGTCTGTGGCATTTGAAAGGGTTCCAGGAGGCAGTGAGAACCAGCATTACTTTTCCCCGCTGGCACCTTTGCTGTGGCAGCAAAAGCTGGACGTTTGTCTTTTTTGCTCCGGAGGCTGCCGAAAGCGAAAACAGGTGCTTTTGAGGATGGAGTCCGCAGGAAAGCAGAGAGGGGCCAAATTGTCTGTGGCATTTGAAAGGGTTCCAGGAGGCAGTGAGAACCAGCATTACTTTTCCCCGCTGGCACCTTTGCTGTGGCAGCAAAAGCTGGACGTTTGTCTTTTTTGCTCCGGAGGCTGCCGAAAGCGAAAACAGGTGCTTTTGAGGATGGAGTCCGCAGGAAAGCAGAGAGGGCCAAATTGTCTGGGGCATTTGAAGGAGTTCCAGGAGGCAGTGAGAACCAGCATTACTTTTCCCCGCTGGCACCTTTGCTGTGGCAGCAAAAGCTGGACGTTTGTCTTTTTTGCTCCGGAGGCTGCCGAAAGCGAAAACAGGTGCTTTTGAGGATGGAGTCCGCAGGAAAGCAGAGAGGGCCAAATTGTCTGTGGCATTTGAAAGGGTTCCAGGAGGCAGTGAGAACCAGCATTACTTTCCCCGCTGGCACCTTTGCTGTGGCAGCAAAAGCTGGACGTTTGTCTTTTTTTGCTCCGGAGGCTGCCGAAAGCGAAAATAGGTTTCTTTTGAGGATGGAGTCCGCAGGAAAGCAGAGAGGGCCAAATTGTCTGTGGCATTTGAAAGGGTTCCAGGAGGCAGTGAGAACCAGCATTACTTTTCCCGCTGGCACCTTTGCTGTGGCAGCAAAAGCTGGACGTTTGTCTTTTTTGCTCCGGAGGCTGCCGAAAGCGAAAACAGGTGCTTTTGAGGATGGAGTCCGCAGGAAAGCAGAGAGGGCCAAATTGTCTGGGGCATTTGAAGAGGTTCCAGGAGGCAGTGAGAACCAGCATTACTTTTCCCCGCTGGCACCTTTGCTGTGGCAGCAAAAGCTGGACGTTTGTCTTTTTATCACCGGAGGGCGCCGAAAGTTAAAAAAGGCGCTTTTGAGGATACAGTCCCGCAGGAAAGCAGAGAGGGCTTAATTGTCTGGGGCATTTGAAAGGGTTCCAGGAGGCAGTGAGAACCAGCATTACTTTTCCCGCTGGCACCTTTGCTGTGGCAGCAAAAGCTGGACGTTTGTCTTTTTTGCTCCGGAGGCTGCCGAAAGCGAAAACAGGTGCTTTGAGGATGCAGTCCGCAGGAAGCAGAGAGGGCCAAATTGTCTGTGGCATTTGAAAGGGTTCCAGGAGGCAGTGAGAACCAGCATTACTTTTCCCCGCTGGCACCTTTGCTGTGGCAGCAAAAGCTGGACGTTTGTATTTTTTGCTCCGGAGGCTGCCGAAAGCGAAAACAGGTGCTTTTTGAGGATGGAGTCCGCAGGAAAGCAGAGAGGGCCAAATTGTCTGTGGCATTTGAAAGGGTTCCAGGAGGCAGTGAGAACCAGCATTACTTTTCCCGCTGGCACCTTTGCTGTGGCAGCAAAAGCTGGACGTTTGTTTTTTTTGCTCCGGAGGCTGCCGAAAGCGAAAACAGGTGCTTTTGAGGATGGAGTCCGCAGGAAAGCAGAGAGGGCCAAATTGTCTGTGGCATTTGAAAGGGTTCCAGGAGGCAGTGAGAACCAGCATTACTTTTCCCCGCTGGCACCTTTGCTGTGGCAGCAAAAGCTGGACGTTTGTCTTTTTTGCTCCGGAGGCTGCCGAAAGCGAAAACAGGTGCTTTTGAGGATGGAGTCCGCAGGAAAGCAGAGAGGGCCAAATTGTCTGTGGCATTTGAAAGGGTTCCAGGAGGCAGTGAGAACCAGCATTACTTTTCCCCGCTGGCACCTTTGCTGTGGCAGCAAAAGCTGGACGTTTGTCTTTTTGCTCCGGAGGTTGCCAAAAGCGAAAACAGGTGCTTTTGAGGATGGAGTCCGCAGGAAAGCAGAGAGGGCCGAATTGTCTGGGGCATTTGAAGAGGTTCCAGGAGGCAGTGAGAACCAGCATTACTTTTCCCCGCTGGCACCTTTGCTGTGGCAGCAAAAGCTGGACGTTTGTCTTTTTTGCTCCGGAGGTTGCCAAAAGCGAAAACAGGTGCTTTTGAGGATAGAGTCCGCAGGAAAGCAGAGAGGGCCGAATTGTCTGGGGCATTTGAAGAGGTTCCAGGAGGCAGTGAGAACCAGCATTACTTTTCCCCGCTGGCACCTTTGCTGTGGCAGCAAAAGCTGGACGTTTGTCTTTTTGCTCCGGAGGCTGCCGAAAGCGAAAACAGGTGCTTTTGAGGATGGAGTCCGCAGGAAAGCAGAGAGGGCCAAATTGTCTGTGGCATTTGAAAGGGTTCCAGGAGGCAGTGAGAACCAGCATTACTTTTCCCGCTGGCACCTTTGCTGTGGCAGCAAAAGCTGGACGTTTGTCTTTTTTGCTCCGGAGGCTGCCGAAAGCGAAAACAGGTGCTTTTGAGGATGGAGTCCGCAGGAAAGCAGAGAGGGCCAAATTGTCTGTGGCATTTGAAAGGGTTCCAGGAGGCAGTGAGAACCAGCATTACTTTTCCCCGCTGGCACCTTTGCTGTGGCAGCAAAAGCTGGACGTTTGTCTTTTTTGTTCCGGAGGTTGCCAAAAGCGAAAACAGGTGCTTTTGAGGATGGAGTCCGCAGGAAAGCAGAGAGGGCCGAATTGTCTGGGGCATTTGAAGAGGTTCCAGGAGGCAGTGAGAACCAGCATTACTTTTCCCCGCTGGCACCTTTGCTGTGGCAGCAAAAGCTGGACGTTTGTCTTTTTTGCTCCGGAGGCTGCCGAAAGCGAAAACAGGTGCTTTTGAGGATGGAGTCCGCAGGAAAGCAGAGAGGGCCAAATTGTCTGTGGCATTTGAAAGGGTTCCAGGAGGCAGTGAGAACCAGCATTACTTTTCCCCGCTGGCACCTTTGCTGTGGCAGCAAAAGCTGGACGTTTGTCTTTTTTGCTCCGGAGGCTGCCGAAAGCGAAAACAGGTGCTTTTGAGGATGGAGTCCGCAGGAAAGCAGAGAGGGCCAAATTGTCTGTGGCATTTGAAAGGGTTCCAGGAGGCAGTGAGAACCAGCATTACTTTTCCCCGCTGGCACCTTTGCTGTGGCAGCAAAAGCTGGACGTTTGTCTTTTTTGCTCCGGAGGCTGCCGAAAGCGAAAACAGGTGCTTTTGAGGATGGAGTCCGCAGGAAAGCAGAGAGGGCCAAATTGTCTGTGGCATTTGAAAGGGTTCCAGGAGGCAGTGAGAACCAGCATTACTTTTCCCCGCTGGCACCTTTGCTGTGGCAGCAAAAGCTGGACGTTTGTCTTTTTTGCTCCGGAGGCTGCCGAAAGCGAAAACAGGTGCTTTTGAGGATGGAGTCCGCAGGAAAGCAGAGAGGGCCAAATTGTCTGTGGCATTTGAAAGGGTTCCAGGAGGCAGTGAGAACCAGCATTACTTTTCCCCGCTGGCACCTTTGCTGTGGCAGCAAAAGCTGGACGTTTGTCTTTTTTTGCTCCGGAGGCTGCCGAAAGCGAAAACAGGTGCTTTTGAGGATGGAGTCCGCAGGAAAGCAGAGAGGGCCAAATTGTCTGTGGCATTTGAAAGGGTTCCAGGAGGCAGTGAGAACCAGCATTACTTTTCCCCGCTGGCACCTTTGCTGTGGCAGCAAAAGCTGGACGTTTGTCTTTTTTGCTCCGGAGGTTGCCGAAAGCGAAAACAGGTGCTTTTGAGGATGGAGTCCGCAGGAAAGCAGAGAGGGCCAAAATGTCTGTGGCATTTGAAGAGGTTCCAGGAGGCAGTGAGAACCAGCATTACTTTTCCCCGCTGGCACCTTTGCTGTGGCAGCAAAAGCTGGACGTTTGTCTTTTTTGCTCCGGAGGCTGCCGAAAGCGAAAATAGGTGCTTTTGAGGATGGAGTCCGCAGGAAAGCAGAGAGGGCCAAATTGTCTGTGGCATTTGAAAGGGTTCCAGGAGGCAGTGAGAACCAGCATCACTTTTCCCCGCTGGCACCTTTGCTGTGGCAGCAAAAGCTGGACGTTTGTCTTTTTATCACCGGAGGGCGCCGAAAGTGAAAAAAGGCGCTTTTGAGGATAGAGTCCGCAGGAAAGCAGAGAGGGCTTAATTGTCTGGGGCATTTGAAAGGGTTCCAGGAGGCAGTGAGAACCAGCATTACTTTTCCCCGCTGGCACCTTTGCTGTGGCAGCAAAAGCTGGGCGTTTGTCTTTTTTGCTCCGGAGGCTGCCGAAAGCGAAAACAGGTGCTTTTGAGGATGCAGTCCGCAGGAAAGCAGAGAGGGCTTAATTGTCTGGGGCATTTGAAAGGGTTCCAGGAGGCAGTGAGAACCAGCATTACTTTTCCCCGCTGGCACCTTTGCTGTGGCAGCAAAAGCTGGACGTTTGTCTTTTTTGCTCCGGAGGCTGCCGAAAGCGAAAACAGGTGCTTTTGAGGATGGAGTCCGCAGGAAAGCAGAGAGGGCCAAATTGTCTGGGGCATTTGAACAGGTTCCAGGAGGCAGTGAGAACCAGCATTACTTTTCCCCGCTGGCACCTTTGCTGTGGCAGCAAAAGCTGGACGTTTGTCTTTTTTGCTCCGGAGGCTGCCGAAAGCGAAAACAGGTGCTTTTGAGGATGGAGTCCGCAGGAAAGCAGAGAGGGCCAAATTGTCTGTGGCATTTGAAAGGGTTCCAGGAGGCAGTGAGAACCAGCATTACTTTTCCCCGCTGGCACCTTTGCTGTGGCAGCAAAAGCTGGACGTTTGTCTTTTTTGCTCCGGAGGCTGCCGAAAGCGAAAATAGGTGCTTTTGAGGATGGAGTCCGCAGGAAAGCAGAGAGGGCCAAATTGTCTGTGGCATTTGAAAGGGTTCCAGGAGGCAGTGAGAACCAGCATCACTTTTCCCCGCTGGCACCTTTGCTGTGGCAGCAAAAGCTGGACGTTTGTCTTTTTATCACCGGAGGGCGCCGAAAGTGAAAAAAGGCGCTTTTGAGGATAGAGTCCGCAGGAAAGCAGAGAGGGCTTAATTGTCTGGGGCATTTGAAAGGGTTCCAGGAGGCAGTGAGAACCAGCATTACTTTTCCCCGCTGGCACCTTTGCTGTGGCAGCAAAAGCTGGGCGTTTGTCTTTTTTGCTCCGGAGGCTGCCGAAAGCGAAAACAGGTGCTTTTGAGGATGCAGTCCGCAGGAAAGCAGAGAGGGCCAAATTGTCTGTGGCATTTGAAAGGGTTCCAGGAGGCAGTGAGAACCAGCATTACTTTTCCCCGCTGGCACCTTTGCTGTGGCAGCAAAAGCTGGACGTTTGTCTTTTTTGCTCCGGAGGCTGCCGAAAGCGAAAACAGGTGCTTTTGAGGATGGAGTCCGCAGGAAAGCAGAGAGGGCCAAATTGTCTGTGGCATTTGAAAGGGTTCCAGGAGGCAGTGAGAACCAGCATTACTTTTCCCCGCTGGCACCTTTGCTGTGGCAGCAAAAGCTGGACGTTTGTCTTTTTTGCTCCGGAGGCTGCCCTAAGCGAAAACAGGTGCTTTTGAGGATGGAGTCCGCAGGAAAGCAGAGAGGGCCAAATTGTCTGTGGCATTTGAAAGGGTTCCAGGAGGCAGTGAGAACCAGCATTACTTTTCCCCGCTGGCACCTTTGCTGTGGCAGCAAAAGCTGGACGTTTGTCTTTTTTGCTCCGGAGGCTGCCGAAAGCGAAAACAGGTGCTTTTGAGGATGGAGTCCGCAGGAAAGCAGAGAGGGCCAAATTGTCTGGGGCATTTGAAAGGGTTCCAGGAGGCAGTGAGAACCAGCATTACTTTTCCCCGCTGGCACCTTTGCTGTGGCAGCAAAAGCTGGACGTTTGTCTTTTTTGCTCCGGAGGCTGCCGAAAGCGAAAACAGGTGCTTTTGAGGATGGAGTCCGCAGGAAAGCAGAGAGGGCCAAATTGTCTGTGGCATTTGAAAGGGTTCCAGGAGGCAGTGAGAACCAGCATTACTTTTCCCCGCTGGCACCTTTGCTGTGGCAGCAAAAGCTGAACGTTTGTCTTTTTTGCTCCGGAGGCTGCCGAAAGCGAAAACAGGTGCTTTTGAGGATGGAGTCCGCAGGAAAGCAGAGAGGGCCAAATTGTCTGTGGCATTTGAAAGGGTTCCAGGAGGCAGTGAGAACCAGCATTACTTTTCCCCGCTGGCACCTTTGCTGTGGCAGCAAAAGCTGGACGTTTGTCTTTTTTTGCTCCGGAGGCTGCCGAAAGCGAAAACAGGTGCTTTTGAGGATGGAGTCCGCAGGAAAGCAGAGAGGGCCAAATTGTCTGTGGCATTTGAAAGGGTTCCAGGAGGCAGTGAGAACCAGCATTACTTTTCCCCGCTGGCACCTTTGCTGTGGCAGCAAAAGCTGGACGTTTGTCTTTTTTGCTCCGGAGGCTGCCGAAAGCGAAAACAGGTGCTTTTGAGGATGGAGTCCGCAGGAAAGCAGAGAGGGCCAAATTGTCTGGGGCATTTGAACAGGTTCCAGGAGGCAGTGAGAACCAGCATTACTTTTCCCCGCTGGCACCTTTGCTGTGGCAGCAAAAGCTGGACGTTTGTCTTTTTTGCTCCGGAGGCTGCCGAAAGCGAAAACAGGTGCTTTTGAGGATGGAGTCCGCAGGAAAGCAGAGAGGGCCAAATTGTCTGTGGCATTTGAAAGGGTTCCAGGAGGCAGTGAGAACCAGCATTACTTTTCCCCGCTGGCACCTTTGCTGTGGCAGCAAAAGCTGGACATTTGTCTTTTTTGCTCCGGAGGCTGCCGAAAGCGAAAATAGGTGCTTTTGAGGATGGAGTCCGCAGGAAAGCAGAGAGGGCCAAATTGTCTGTGGCATTTGAAAGGGTTCCAGGAGGCAGTGAGAACCAGCATCACTTTTCCCCGCTGGCACCTTTGCTGTGGCAGCAAAAGCTGGACGTTTGTCTTTTTATCACCGGAGGGCGCCGAAAGTGAAAAAAGGCGCTTTTGAGGATAGAGTCCGCAGGAAAGCAGAGAGGGCTTAATTGTCTGGGGCATTTGAAAGGGTTCCAGGAGGCAGTGAGAACCAGCATTACTTTTCCCCGCTGGCACCTTTGCTGTGGCAGCAAAAGCTGGGCGTTTGTCTTTTTTGCTCCGGAGGCTGCCGAAAGCGAAAACAGGTGCTTTTGAGGATGCAGTCCGCAGGAAAGCAGAGAGGGCCAAATTGTCTGTGGCATTTGAAAGGGTTCCAGGAGGCAGTGAGAACCAGCATTACTTTTCCCCGCTGGCACCTTTGCTGTGGCAGCAAAAGCTGGACGTTTGTCTTTTTTGCTCCGGAGGCTGCCGAAAGCGAAAACAGGTGCTTTTGAGGATGGAGTCCGCAGGAAAGCAGAGAGGGCCAAATTGTCTGTGGCATTTGAAAGGGTTCCAGGAGGCAGTGAGAACCAGCATTACTTTTCCCTGCTGGCACCTTTGCTGTGGCAGCAAAAGCTGGACGTTTGTCTTTTTTGCTCCGGAGGTTGCCAAAAGCGAAAACAGGTGCTTTTGAGGATGGAGTCCGCAGGAAAGCAGAGAGGGCCAAATTGTCTGTGGCATTTGAAAGGGTTCCAGGAGGCAGTGAGAACCAGCATTACTTTTCCCTGCTGGCACCTTTGCTGTGGCAGCAAAAGCTGGACGTTTGTCTTTTTTGCTCCGGAGGCTGCCGAAAGCGAAAACAGGTGCTTTTGAGGATGGAGTCCGCAGGAAAGCAGAGAGGGCCAAAATGTCTGTGGCATTTGAAGAGGTTCCAGGAGGCAGTGAGAACCAGCATTACTTTTCCCCGCTGGCACCTTTGCTGTGGCAGCAAAAGCTGGACGTTTGTCTTTTTTGCTCCGGAGGCTGCCGAAAGCGAAAACAGGTGCTTTTGAGGATGGAGTCCGCAGGAAAGCAGAGAGAGCCAAATTGTCTGGGGCATTTGAAAGAGTTCCAGGAGGCAGTGAGAACCAGCATCACTTTTCCCCGCTGGCACCTTTGCTGTGGCAGCAAAAGCTGGACGTTTGTCTTTTTACCACCGGAGGGCGCCGAAAGTGAAAAAAGTCGCTTTTGAGGATAGAGTCCGCAGGAAAGCAGAGAGGGCTTAATTGTCTGGGGCATTTGAAAGGGTTCCAGGAGGCAGTGAGAACCAGCATTACTTTTCCCCGCTGGCACCTTTGCTGTGGCAGCAAAAGCTGGACGTTTGTCTTTTTTGCTCCGGAGGCTGCCGAAAGCGAAAACAGGTGCTTTTGAGGATGGAGTCCGCAGGAAAGCAGAGAGGGCCAAATTGTCTGTGGCATTTGAAAGGGTTCCAGGAGGCAGTGAGAACCAGCATTACTTTTCCCCGCTGGCACCTTTGCTGTGGCAGCAAAAGCTGGACGTTTGTCTTTTTTGCTCCGGAGGCTGCCGAAAGCGAAAACAGGTGCTTTTGAGGATGGAGTCCGCAGGAAAGCAGAGAGGGCCAAATTGTCTGTGGCATTTGAAAGGGTTCCAGGAGGCAGTGAGAACCAGCATTACTTTTCCCCGCTGGCACCTTTGCTGTGGCAGCAAAAGCTGGACGTTTGTCTTTTTTGTTCCGGAGGTTGCCAAAAGCGAAAACAGGTGCTTTTGAGGATGGAGTCCGCAGGAAAGCAGAGAGGGCCGAATTGTCTGGGGCATTTGAAGAGGTTCCAGGAGGCAGTGAGAACCAGCATTACTTTTCCCCGCTGGCACCTTTGCTGTGGCAGCAAAAGCTGGACGTTTGTCTTTTTTGCTCCGGAGGCTGCCGAAAGCGAAAACAGGTGCTTTTGAGGATGGAGTCCGCAGGAAAGCAGAGAGGGCCAAATTGTCTGTGGCATTTGAAAGGGTTCCAGGAGGCAGTGAGAACCAGCATTACTTTTCCCCGCTGGCACCTTTGCTGTGGCAGCAAAAGCTGGACGTTTGTCTTTTTTGCTCCGGAGGCTGCCGAAAGCGAAAACAGGTGCTTTTGAGGATGGAGTCCGCAGGAAAGCAGAGAGGGCCAAATTGTCTGTGGCATTTGAAAGGGTTCCAGGAGGCAGTGAGAACCAGCATTACTTTTCCCCGCTGGCACCTTTGCTGTGGCAGCAAAAGCTGGACGTTTGTCTTTTTTGTTCCGGAGGTTGCCAAAAGCGAAAACAGGTGCTTTTGAGGATGGAGTCCGCAGGAAAGCAGAGAGGGCCGAATTGTCTGGGGCATTTGAAGAGGTTCCAGGAGGCAGTGAGAACCAGCATTACTTTTCCCCGCTGGCACCTTTGCTGTGGCAGCAAAAGCTGGACGTTTGTCTTTTTTGCTCCGGAGGCTGCCGAAAGCGAAAACAGGTGCTTTTGAGGATGGAGTCCGCAGGAAAGCAGAGAGGGCCAAATTGTCTGTGGCATTTGAAAGGGTTCCAGGAGGCAGTGAGAACCAGCATTACTTTTCCCCGCTGGCACCTTTGCTGTGGCAGCAAAAGCTGGACGTTTGTCTTTTTTGCTCCGGAGGCTGCCGAAAGCGAAAACAGGTGCTTTTGAGGATGGAGTCCGCAGGAAAGCAGAGAGGGCCAAATTGTCTGTGGCATTTGAAAGGTTTCCAGGAGGCAGTGAGAACCAGCATTACTTTTCCCCGCTGGCACCTTTGCTGTGGCAGCAAAAGCTGGACGTTTGTCTTTTTTGCTCCGGAGGCTGCCGAAAGCGAAAACAGGTGCTTTTGAGGATGGAGTCCGCAGGAAAGCAGAGAGGGCCAAATTGTCTGTGGCATTTGAAAGGGTTCCAGGAGGCAGTGAGAACCAGCATTACTTTTCCCCGCTGGCACCTTTGCTGTGGCAGCAAAAGCTGGACGTTTGTCTTTTTTGCTCCGGAGGCTGCCGAAAGCGAAAACAGGTGCTTTTGAGGATGGAGTCCGCAGGAAAGCAGAGAGGGCCAAATTGTCTGTGGCATTTGAAAGGGTTCCAGGAGGCAGTGAGAACCAGCATTACTTTTCCCCGCTGGCACCTTTGCTGTGGCAGCAAAAGCTGGACGTTTGTCTTTTTTTGCTCCGGAGGCTGCCGAAAGCGAAAACAGGTGCTTTTGAGGATGGAGTCCGCAGGAAAGCAGAGAGGGCCAAATTGTCTGTGGCATTTGAAAGGGTTCCAGGAGGCAGTGAGAACCAGCATTACTTTTCCCCGCTGGCACCTTTGCTGTGGCAGCAAAAGCTGGACGTTTGTCTTTTTTGCTCCGGAGGTTGCCGAAAGCGAAAACAGGTGCTTTTGAGGATGGAGTCCGCAGGAAAGCAGAGAGGGCCAAAATGTCTGTGGCATTTGAAGAGGTTCCAGGAGGCAGTGAGAACCAGCATTACTTTTCCCCGCTGGCACCTTTGCTGTGGCAGCAAAAGCTGGACGTTTGTCTTTTTTGCTCCGGAGGCTGCCGAAAGCGAAAATAGGTGCTTTTGAGGATGGAGTCCGCAGGAAAGCAGAGAGGGCCAAATTGTCTGTGGCATTTGAAAGGGTTCCAGGAGGCAGTGAGAACCAGCATTACTTTTCCCCGCTGGCACCTTTGCTGTGGCAGCAAAAGCTGGACGTTTGTCTTTTTTGCTCCGGAGGTTGCCGAAAGCGAAAACAGGTGCTTTTGAGGATGGAGTCCGCAGGAAAGCAGAGAGGGCCAAAATGTCTGTGGCATTTGAAGAGGTTCCAGGAGGCAGTGAGAACCAGCATTACTTTTCCCCGCTGGCACCTTTGCTGTGGCAGCAAAAGCTGGACGTTTGTCTTTTTTGCTCCGGAGGCTGCCGAAAGCGAAAATAGGTGCTTTTGAGGATGGAGTCCGCAGGAAAGCAGAGAGGGCCAAATTGTCTGTGGCATTTGAAAGGGTTCCAGGAGGCAGTGAGAACCAGCATCACTTTTCCCCGCTGGCACCTTTGCTGTGGCAGCAAAAGCTGGACGTTTGTCTTTTTATCACCGGAGGGCGCCGAAAGTGAAAAAAGGCGCTTTTGAGGATAGAGTCCGCAGGAAAGCAGAGAGGGCTTAATTGTCTGGGGCATTTGAAAGGGTTCCAGGAGGCAGTGAGAACCAGCATTACTTTTCCCCGCTGGCACCTTTGCTGTGGCAGCAAAAGCTGGACGTTTGTCTTTTTTGCTCCGGAGGCTGCCGAAAGCGAAAATAGGTGCTTTTGAGGATGGAGTCCGCAGGAAAGCAGAGAGGGCCAAATTGTCTGTGGCATTTGAAAGGGTTCCAGGAGGCAGTGAGAACCAGCATCACTTTTCCCCGCTGGCACCTTTGCTGTGGCAGCAAAAGCTGGACGTTTGTCTTTTTATCACCGGAGGGCGCCGAAAGTGAAAAAAGGCGCTTTTGAGGATAGAGTCCGCAGGAAAGCAGAGAGGGCCAAATTGTCTGTGGCATTTGAAAGGGTTCCAGGAGGCAGTGAGAACCAGCATTACTTTTCCCTGCTGGCACCTTTGCTGTGGCAGCAAAAGCTGGACGTTTGTCTTTTTTGCTCCGGAGGCTGCCGAAAGCGAAAACAGGTGCTTTTGAGGATGGAGTCCGCAGGAAAGCAGAGAGAGCCAAATTGTCTGGGGCATTTGAAAGAGTTCCAGGAGGCAGTGAGAACCAGCATCACTTTTCCCCGCTGGCACCTTTGCTGTGGCAGCAAAAGCTGGACGTTTGTCTTTTTACCACCGGAGGGCGCCGAAAGTGAAAAAAGTCGCTTTTGAGGATAGAGTCCGCAGGAAAGCAGAGAGGGCTTAATTGTCTGGGGCATTTGAAAGGGTTCCAGGAGGCAGTGAGAACCAGCATTACTTTTCCCCGCTGGCACCTTTGCTGTGGCAGCAAAAGCTGGACGTTTGTCTTTTTTGCTCCGGAGGCTGCCGAAAGCGAAAACAGGTGCTTTTGAGGATGGAGTCCGCAGGAAAGCAGAGAGGGCCAAATTGTCTGTGGCATTTGAAAGGGTTCCAGGAGGCAGTGAGAACCAGCATTACTTTTCCCCGCTGGCACCTTTGCTGTGGCAGCAAAAGCTGGACGTTTGTCTTTTTTGCTCCGGAGGCTGCCGAAAGCGAAAACAGGTGCTTTTGAGGATGGAGTCCGCAGGAAAGCAGAGAGGGCCAAATTGTCTGTGGCATTTGAAAGGGTTCCAGGAGGCAGTGAGAACCAGCATTACTTTTCCCCGCTGGCACCTTTGCTGTGGCAGCAAAAGCTGGACGTTTGTCTTTTTTGCTCCGGAGGTTGCCAAAAGCGAAAACAGGTGCTTTTGAGGATGGAGTCCGCAGGAAAGCAGAGAGGGCCGAATTGTCTGGGGCATTTGAAGAGGTTCCAGGAGGCAGTGAGAACCAGCATTACTTTTCCCCGCTGGCACCTTTGCTGTGGCAGCAAAAGCTGGACGTTTGTCTTTTTTGCTCCGGAGGCTGCCGAAAGCGAAAACAGGTGCTTTTGAGGATGGAGTCCGCAGGAAAGCAGAGAGGGCCAAATTGTCTGTGGCATTTGAAAGGGTTCCAGGAGGCAGTGAGAACCAGCATTACTTTTCCCCGCTGGCACCTTTGCTGTGGCAGCAAAAGCTGGACGTTTGTCTTTTTTGCTCCGGAGGCTGCCGAAAGCGAAAACAGGTGCTTTTGAGGATGGAGTCCGCAGGAAAGCAGAGAGGGCCAAATTGTCTGTGGCATTTGAAAGGGTTCCAGGAGGCAGTGAGAACCAGCATTACTTTTCCCCGCTGGCACCTTTGCTGTGGCAGCAAAAGCTGGACGTTTGTCTTTTTTGCTCCGGAGGCTGCCGAAAGCGAAAACAGGTGCTTTTGAGGATGGAGTCCGCAGGAAAGCAGAGAGGGCCAAATTGTCTGTGGCATTTGAAAGGGTTCCAGGAGGCAGTGAGAACCAGCATTACTTTTCCCCGCTGGCACCTTTGCTGTGGCAGCAAAAGCTGGACGTTTGTCTTTTTTGCTCCGGAGGCTGCCGAAAGCGAAAACAGGTGCTTTTGAGGATGGAGTCCGCAGGAAAGCAGAGAGGGCCAAATTGTCTGTGGCATTTGAAAGGGTTCCAGGAGGCAGTGAGAACCAGCATTACTTTTCCCCGCTGGCACCTTTGCTGTGGCAGCAAAAGCTGGACGTTTGTCTTTTTTGTTCCGGAGGTTGCCAAAAGCGAAAACAGGTGCTTTTGAGGATGGAGTCCGCAGGAAAGCAGAGAGGGCCGAATTGTCTGTGGCATTTGAAGAGGTTCCAGGAGGCAGTGAGAACCAGCATTACTTTTCCCCGCTGGCACCTTTGCTGTGGCAGCAAAAGCTGGACGTTTGTCTTTTTTGCTCCGGAGGCTGCCGAAAGCGAAAACAGGTGCTTTTGAGGATGGAGTCCGCAGGAAAGCAGAGAGGGCCAAATTGTCTGTGGCATTTGAAAGGGTTCCAGGAGGCAGTGAGAACCAGCATTACTTTTCCCCGCTGGCACCTTTGCTGTGGCAGCAAAAGCTGGACGTTTGTCTTTTTTGCTCCGGAGGCTGCCGAAAGCGAAAACAGGTGCTTTTGAGGATGGAGTCCGCAGGAAAGCAGAGAGGGCCAAATTGTCTGTGGCATTTGAAAGGGTTCCAGGAGGCAGTGAGAACCAGCATTACTTTTCCCCGCTGGCACCTTTGCTGTGGCAGCAAAAGCTGGACGTTTGTCTTTTTTGCTCCGGAGGCTGCCGAAAGCGAAAACAGGTGCTTTTGAGGATGGAGTCCGCAGGAAAGCAGAGAGGGCCAAATTGTCTGTGGCATTTGAAAGGGTTCCAGGAGGCAGTGAGAACCAGCATTACTTTTCCCCGCTGGCACCTTTGCTGTGGCAGCAAAAGCTGGACGTTTGTCTTTTTTGCTCCGGAGGCTGCCGAAAGCGAAAACAGGTGCTTTTGAGGATGGAGTCCGCAGGAAAGCAGAGAGGGCCAAATTGTCTGTGGCATTTGAAAGGGTTCCAGGAGGCAGTGAGAACCAGCATTACTTTTCCCCGCTGGCACCTTTGCTGTGGCAGCAAAAGCTGGACGTTTGTCTTTTTTTGCTCCGGAGGCTGCCGAAAGCGAAAATAGGTGCTTTTGAGGATGGAGTCCGCAGGAAAGCAGAGAGGGCCAAATTGTCTGTGGCATTTGAAAGGGTTCCAGGAGGCAGTGAGAACCAGCATTACTTTTCCCCGCTGGCACCTTTGCTGTGGCAGCAAAAGCTGGACGTTTGTCTTTTTTGCTCCGGAGGCTGCCGAAAGCGAAAACAGGTGCTTTTGAGGATGGAGTCCGCAGGAAAGCAGAGAGGGCCAAATTGTCTGTGGCATTTGAAAGGGTTCCAGGAGGCAGTGAGAACCAGCATTACTTTTCCCCGCTGGCACCTTTGCTGTGGCAGCAAAAGCTGGACGTTTGTCTTTTTTGCTCCGGAGGCTGCCGAAAGCGAAAACAGGTGCTTTTGAGGATGGAGTCCGCAGGAAAGCAGAGAGGGCCAAATTGTCTGTGGCATTTGAAAGGGTTCCAGGAGGCAGTGAGAACCAGCATTACTTTTCCCCGCTGGCACCTTTGCTGTGGCAGCAAAAGCTGGACGTTTGTCTTTTTTGTTCCGGAGGTTGCCAAAAGCGAAAACAGGTGCTTTTGAGGATGGAGTCCGCAGGAAAGCAGAGAGGGCCGAATTGTCTGTGGCATTTGAAGAGGTTCCAGGAGGCAGTGAGAACCAGCATTACTTTTCCCCGCTGGCACCTTGCTGTGGCAAATACTGTGCTGCAGTGAGGATGGAGTCCGCAGGAAAGCAGAGAGGGCCAAATGTCTGTGTTGAGCCAGGAGCAGTGACAGCATACTTTCGCTGGCACCTGGGTGGGAGCAAATGTCTGTGGCATTTGAAAGGGTTCCAGGGAGGCAGTGAGAACCAGCATTAACTTTTCCCCCGCTGGCACCCTTTGCTGTGGCATGTCTTTTTTGCTCCGGAGGCTGCCGAAAGCGAAAACAGGTGCTTTTGAGGATGGAGTCCGCAGGAAAGCAGAGAGGGCCAAATTGTCTGTGGCATTTGAAAGGGTTCCAGGAGGCAGTGAGAACCAGCATTACTTTTCCCCGCTGGCACCTTTGCTGTGGCAGCAAAAGCTGGACGTTTGTCTTTTTTGCTCCGGAGGCTGCCGAAAGCGAAAACAGGTGCTTTTGAGGATGGAGTCCGCAGGAAAGCAGAGAGGGCCAAATTGTCTGTGGCATTTGAAAGGGTTCCAGGAGGCAGTGAGAACCAGCATTACTTTTCCCCGCTGGCACCTTTGCTGTGGCAGCAAAAGCTGGACGTTTGTCTTTTTTGCTCCGGAGGCTGCCGAAAGCGAAAACAGGTGCTTTTGAGGATGGAGTCCGCAGGAAAGCAGAGAGGGCCAAATTGTCTGTGGCATTTGAAAGGGTTCCAGGAGGCAGTGAGAACCAGCATTACTTTTCCCCGCTGGCACCTTTGCTGTGGCAGCAAAAGCTGGACGTTTGTCTTTTTTTGCTCCGGAGGCTGCCGAAAGCGAAAATAGGTGCTTTTGAGGATGGAGTCCGCAGGAAAGCAGAGAGGGCCAAATTGTCTGTGGCATTTGAAAGGGTTCCAGGAGGCAGTGAGAACCAGCATTACTTTTCCCCGCTGGCACCTTTGCTGTGGCAGCAAAAGCTGGACGTTTGTCTTTTTTGCTCCGGAGGCTGCCGAAAGCGAAAACAGGTGCTTTTGAGGATGGAGTCCGCAGGAAAGCAGAGAGGGCCAAATTGTCTGTGGCATTTGAAAGGGTTCCAGGAGGCAGTGAGAACCAGCATTACTTTTCCCCGCTGGCACCTTTGCTGTGGCAGCAAAAGCTGGACGTTTGTCTTTTTTTGCTCCGGAGGCTGCCGAAAGCGAAAACAGGTGCTTTTGAGGATGGAGTCCGCAGGAAAGCAGAGAGGGCCAAATTGTCTGTGGCATTTGAAAGGGTTCCAGGAGGCAGTGAGAACCAGCATTACTTTTCCCCGCTGGCACCTTTGCTGTGGCAGCAAAAGCTGGACGTTTGTCTTTTTTGCTCCGGAGGCTGCCGAAAGCGAAAACAGGTGCTTTTGAGGATGGAGTCCGCAGGAAAGCAGAGAGGGCCAAATTGTCTGTGGCATTTGAAAGGGTTCCAGGAGGCAGTGAGAACCAGCATTACTTTTCCCCGCTGGCACCTTTGCTGTGGCAGCAAAAGCTGGACGTTTGTCTTTTTTGCTCCGGAGGTTGCCGAAAGCGAAAACAGGTGCTTTTGAGGATGGAGTCCGCAGGAAAGCAGAGAGGGCCAAAATGTCTGTGGCATTTGAAGAGGTTCCAGGAGGCAGTGAGAACCAGCATTACTTTTCCCCGCTGGCACCTTTGCTGTGGCAGCAAAAGCTGGACGTTTGTCTTTTTTGCTCCGGAGGCTGCCGAAAGCGAAAACAGGTGCTTTTGAGGATGGAGTCCGCAGGAAAGCAGAGAGGGCCAAATTGTCTGTGGCATTTGAAGGAGTTCCAGGAGGCAGTGAGAACCAGCATTACTTTTCCCCGCTGGCACCTTTGCTGTGGCAGCAAAAGCTGGACGTTTGTCTTTTTTGCTCCGGAGGCTGCCGAAAGCGAAAACAGGTGCTTTTGAGGATGGAGTCCGCAGGAAAGCAGAGAGGGCCAAATTGTCTGTGGCATTTGAAAGGGTTCCAGGAGGCAGTGAGAACCAGCATTACTTTTCCCCGCTGGCACCTTTGCTGTGGCAGCAAAAGCTGGACGTTTGTCTTTTTTTGCTCCGGAGGCTGCCGAAAGCGAAAACAGGTGCTTTTGAGGATGTAGTCCGCAGGAAAGCAGAGAGGGCCAAATTGTCTGTGGCATTTGAAAGGGTTCCAGGAGGCAGTGAGAACCAGCATTACTTTTCCCCGCTGGCACCTTTGCTGTGGCAGCAAAAGCTGGACGTTTGTCTTTTTTGCTCCGGAGGCTGCCGAAAGCGAAAACAGGTGCTTTTGAGGATGGAGTCCGCAGGAAAGCAGAGAGGGCCAAATTGTCTGGGGCATTTGAACAGGTTCCAGGAGGCAGTGAGAACCAGCATTACTTTTCCCCGCTGGCACCTTTGCTGTGGCAGCAAAAGCTGGACGTTTGTCTTTTTTGCTCCGGAGGCTGCCGAAAGCGAAAACAGGTGCTTTTGAGGATGGAGTCCGCAGGAAAGCAGAGAGGGCCAAATTGTCTGGGGCATTTGAAAGGGTTCCAGGAGGCAGTGAGAACCAGCATTACTTTTCCCCGCTGGCACCTTTGCTGTGGCAGCAAAAGCTGGACGTTTGTCTTTTTTGCTCCGGAGGCTGCCGAAAGCGAAAATAGGTGCTTTTGAGGATAGAGTCCGCAGGAAAGCAGAGAGGGCTTAATTGTCTGGGGCATTTGAAAGGGTTCCACGAGGCAGTGAGAACCAGCATTACTTTTCCCCGCTGGCACCTTTGCTGTGGCAGCAAAAGCTGGGCGTTTGTCTTTTTTGCTCCGGAGGCTGCCGAAAGCGAAAACAGGTGCTTTTGAGGATGCAGTCCGCAGGAAAGCAGAGAGGGCCAAATTGTCTGTGGCATTTGAAAGGGTTCCAGGAGGCAGTGACAACCAGCATCACTTTTCCCCGCTGGCACCTTTGCTGTGGCAGCAAAAGCTGGACGTTTGTCTTTTTATCACCGGAGGGCGCCGAAAGTGAAAAAAGGCGCTTTTGAGGATAGAGTCCGCAGGAAAGCAGAGAGGGCTTAATTGTCTGGGGCATTTGAAAGGGTTCCAGGAGGCAGTGAGAACCAGCATTACTTTTCCCCGCTGGCACCTTTGCTGTGGCAGCAAAAGCTGGGCGTTTGTCTTTTTTGCTCCGGAGGCTGCCGAAAGCGAAAACAGGTGCTTTTGAGGATGGAGTCCGCAGGAAAGCAGAGAGGGCCAAATTGTCTGTGGCATTTGAAAGGGTTCCAGGAGGCAGTGAGAACCAGCATTACTTTTCCCCGCTGGCACCTTTGCTGTGGCAGCAAAAGCTGGACGTTTGTCTTTTTTGCTCCGGAGGCTGCCGAAAGCGAAAACAGGTGCTTTTGAGGATGGAGTCCGCAGGAAAGCAGAGAGGGCCAAATTGTCTGTGGCATTTGAAAGGGTTCCAGGAGGCAGTGAGAACCAGCATTACTTTTCCCCGCTGGCACCTTTGCTGTGGCAGCAAAAGCTGGACGTTTGTCTTTTTACCACCGGAGGGCGCCGAAAGTGAAAAAAGTCGCTTTTGAGGATAGAGTCCGCAGGAAAGCAGAGAGGGCTTAATTGTCTGGGGCATTTGAAAGGGTTCCAGGAGGCAGTGAGAACCAGCATTACTTTTCCCCGCTGGCACCTTTGCTGTGGCAGCAAAAGCTGGACGTTTGTCTTTTTTGCTCCGGAGGCTGCCGAAAGCGAAAACAGGTGCTTTTGAGGATGGAGTCCGCAGGAAAGCAGAGAGGGCCAAATTGTCTGTGGCATTTGAAAGGGTTCCAGGAGGCAGTGAGAACCAGCATCACTTTTCCCCGCTGGCACCTTTGCTGTGGCAGCAAAAGCTGGACGTTTGTCTTTTTATCACCGGAGGGCGCCGAAAGTGAAAAAAGGCGCTTTTGAGGATAGAGTCCGCAGGAAAGCAGAGAGGGCTTAATTGTCTGGGGCATTTGAAAGGGTTCCAGGAGGCAGTGAGAACCAGCATTACTTTTCCCCGCTGGCACCTTTGCTGTGGCAGCAAAAGCTGGGCGTTTGTCTTTTTTGCTCCGGAGGCTGCCGAAAGCGAAAACAGGTGCTTTTGAGGATGCAGTCCGCAGGAAAGCAGAGAGGGCCAAATTGTCTGTGGCATTTGAAAGGGTTCCAGGAGGCAGTGAGAACCAGCATCACTTTTCCCCGCTGGCACCTTTGCTGTGGCAGCAAAAGCTGGACGTTTGTCTTTTTATCACCGGAGGGCGCCGAAAGTGAAAAAAGGCGCTTTTGAGGATAGAGTCCGCAGGAAAGCAGAGAGGGCTTAATTGTCTGGGGCATTTGAAAGGGTTCCAGGAGGCAGTGAGAACCAGCATTACTTTTCCCCGCTGGCACCTTTGCTGTGGCAGCAAAAGCTGGGCGTTTGTCTTTTTTGCTCCGGAGGCTGCCGAAAGCGAAAACAGGTGCTTTTGAGGATGGAGTCCGCAGGAAAGCAGAGAGGGCCAAATTGTCTGTGGCATTTGAAAGGGTTCCAGGAGGCAGTGAGAACCAGCATTACTTTTCCCCGCTGGCACCTTTGCTGTGGCAGCAAAAGCTGGACGTTTGTCTTTTTTGCTCCGGAGGCTGCCGAAAGCGAAAACAGGTGCTTTTGAGGATGGAGTCCGCAGGAAAGCAGAGAGGGCCAAATTGTCTGTGGCATTTGAAAGGGTTCCAGGAGGCAGTGAGAACCAGCATTACTTTTCCCCGCTGGCACCTTTGCTGTGGCAGCAAAAGCTGGACGTTTGTCTTTTTACCACCGGAGGGCGCCGAAAGTGAAAAAAGTCGCTTTTGAGGATAGAGTCCGCAGGAAAGCAGAGAGGGCCGAATTGTCTGGGGCATTTGAAAGGGTTCCAGGAGGCAGTGAGAACCAGCATTACTTTTCCCCGCTGGCACCTTTGCTGTGGCAGCAAAAGCTGGACGTTTGTCTTTTTTGCTCCGGAGGCTGCCGAAAGCGAAAACAGGTGCTTTTGAGGATGGAGTCCGCAGGAAAGCAGAGAGGGCCAAATTGTCTGTGGCATTTGAAAGGGTTCCAGGAGGCAGTGAGAACCAGCATTACTTTTCCCCGCTGGCACCTTTGCTGTGGCAGCAAAAGCTGGACGTTTGTCTTTTTTGCTCCGGAGGCTGCCGAAAGCGAAAACAGGTGCTTTTGAGGATGGAGTCCGCAGGAAAGCAGAGAGGGCCAAATTGTCTGTGGCATTTGAAAGGGTTCCAGGAGGCAGTGAGAACCAGCATTACTTTTCCCCGCTGGCACCTTTGCTGTGGCAGCAAAAGCTGGACGTTTGTCTTTTTTGCTCCGGAGGCTGCCGAAAGCGAAAACAGGTGCTTTTGAGGATGGAGTCCGCAGGAAAGCAGAGAGGGCCAAATTGTCTGTGGCATTTGAAAGGGTTCCAGGAGGCAGTGAGAACCAGCATTACTTTTCCCCGCTGGCACCTTTGCTGTGGCAGCAAAAGCTGGACGTTTGTCTTTTTTGCTCCGGAGGCTGCCGAAAGCGAAAACAGGTGCTTTTGAGGATGGAGTCCGCAGGAAAGCAGAGAGGGCCAAATTGTCTGTGGCATTTGAAAGGGTTCCAGGAGGCAGTGAGAACCAGCATTACTTTTCCCCGCTGGCACCTTTGCTGTGGCAGCAAAAGCTGGACGTTTGTCTTTTTTTGCTCCGGAGGCTGCCGAAAGCGAAAATAGGTGCTTTTGAGGATGGAGTCCGCAGGAAAGCAGAGAGGGCCAAATTGTCTGTGGCATTTGAAAGGGTTCCAGGAGGCAGTGAGAACCAGCATTACTTTTCCCCGCTGGCACCTTTGCTGTGGCAGCAAAAGCTGGACGTTTGTCTTTTTTGCTCCGGAGGCTGCCGAAAGCGAAAACAGGTGCTTTTGAGGATGGAGTCCGCAGGAAAGCAGAGAGGGCCAAATTGTCTGTGGCATTTGAAAGGGTTCCAGGAGGCAGTGAGAACCAGCATTACTTTTCCCCGCTGGCACCTTTGCTGTGGCAGCAAAAGCTGGACGTTTGTCTTTTTTTGCTCCGGAGGCTGCCGAAAGCGAAAACAGGTGCTTTTGAGGATGGAGTCCGCAGGAAAGCAGAGAGGGCCAAATTGTCTGTGGCATTTGAAAGGGTTCCAGGAGGCAGTGAGAACCAGCATTACTTTTCCCCGCTGGCACCTTTGCTGTGGCAGCAAAAGCTGGACGTTTGTCTTTTTTGCTCCGGAGGCTGCCGAAAGCAAAAACAGGTGCTTTTGAGGATGGAGTCCGCAGGAAAGCAGAGAGGGCCAAATTGTCTGTGGCATTTGAAAGGGTTCCAGGAGGCAGTGAGAACCAGCATTACTTTTCCCCGCTGGCACCTTTGCTGTGGCAGCAAAAGCTGGACGTTTGTCTTTTTTGCTCCGGAGGTTGCCGAAAGCGAAAACAGGTGCTTTTGAGGATGGAGTCCGCAGGAAAGCAGAGAGGGCCAAAATGTCTGTGGCATTTGAAGAGGTTCCAGGAGGCAGTGAGAACCAGCATTACTTTTCCCCGCTGGCACCTTTGCTGTGGCAGCAAAAGCTGGACGTTTGTCTTTTTTGCTCCGGAGGCTGCCGAAAGCGAAAACAGGTGCTTTTGAGGATGGAGTCCGCAGGAAAGCAGAGAGGGCCAAATTGTCTGTGGCATTTGAAGGAGTTCCAGGAGGCAGTGAGAACCAGCATTACTTTTCCCCGCTGGCACCTTTGCTGTGGCAGCAAAAGCTGGACGTTTGTCTTTTTTGCTCCGGAGGCTGCCGAAAGCGAAAACAGGTGCTTTTGAGGATGGAGTCCGCAGGAAAGCAGAGAGGGCCAAATTGTCTGGGGCATTTGAAAGGGTTCCAGGAGGCAGTGAGAACCAGCATTACTTTTCCCCGCTGGCACCTTTGCTGTGGCAGCAAAAGCTGGACGTTTGTCTTTTTTCGCTCCGGAGGCTGCCGAAAGCGAAAACAGGTGCTTTTGAGGATGTAGTCCGCAGGAAAGCAGAGAGGGCCAAATTGTCTGTGGCATTTGAAAGGGTTCCAGGAGGCAGTGAGAACCAGCATTACTTTTCCCCGCTGGCACCTTTGCTGTGGCAGCAAAAGCTGGACGTTTGTCTTTTTTGCTCCGGAGGCTGCCGAAAGCGAAAACAGGTGCTTTTGAGGATGGAGTCCGCAGGAAAGCAGAGAGGGCCAAATTGTCTGGGGCATTTGAACAGGTTCCAGGAGGCAGTGAGAACCAGCATTACTTTTCCCCGCTGGCACCTTTGCTGTGGCAGCAAAAGCTGGACGTTTGTCTTTTTTGCTCCGGAGGCTGCCGAAAGCGAAAACAGGTGCTTTTGAGGATGGAGTCCGCAGGAAAGCAGAGAGGGCCAAATTGTCTGTGGCATTTGAAAGGGTTCCAGGAGGCAGTGAGAACCAGCATTACTTTTCCCCGCTGGCACCTTTGCTGTGGCAGCAAAAGCTGGACGTTTGTCTTTTTTGCTCCGGAGGCTGCCGAAAGCGAAAACAGGTGCTTTTGAGGATGGAGTCCGCAGGAAAGCAGAGAGGGCCAAATTGTCTGTGGCATTTGAAAGGGTTCCAGGAGGCAGTGAGAACCAGCATTACTTTTCCCCGCTGGCACCTTTGCTGTGGCAGCAAAAGCTGGACGTTTGTCTTTTTTGCTCCGGAGGCTGCCGAAAGCGAAAACAGGTGCTTTTGAGGATGGAGTCCGCAGGAAAGCAGAGAGGGCCAAATTGTCTGTGGCATTTGAAAGGGTTCCAGGAGGCAGTGAGAACCAGCATTACTTTTCCCCGCTGGCACCTTAGCTGTGGCAGCAAAAGCTGGACGTTTGTCTTTTTTGCTCCGGAGGCTGCCGAAAGCGAAAACAGGTGCTTTTGAGGATGGAGTCCGCAGGAAAGCAGAGAGGGCCAAATTGTCTGTGGCATTTGAAAGGGTTCCAGGAGGCAGTGAGAACCAGCATTACTTTTCCCCGCTGGCACCTTTGCTGTGGCAGCAAAAGCTGGACGTTTGTCTTTTTTGCTCCGGAGGCTGCCGAAAGCGAAAATAGGTGCTTTTGAGGATGGAGTCCGCAGGAAAGCAGAGAGGGCCAAATTGTCTGGGGCATTTGAAGGAGTTCCAGGAGGCAGTGAGAACCAGCATTACTTTTCCCCGCTGGCACCTTTGCTGTGGCAGCAAAAGCTGGACGTTTGTCTTTTTTTGCTCCGGAGGCTGCCGAAAGCGAAAACAGGTGCTTTTGAGGATGGAGTCCGCAGGAAAGCAGAGAGGGCCAAATTGTCTGTGGCATTTGAAAGGGTTCCAGGAGGCAGTGAGAACCAGCATTACTTTTCCCCGCTGGCACCTTTGCTGTGGCAGCAAAAGCTGGACGTTTGTCTTTTTTGCTCCGGAGGCTGCCGAAAGCGAAAACAGGTGCTTTTGAGGATGGAGTCCGCAGGAAAGCAGAGAGGGCCAAATTGTCTGTGGCATTTGAAAGGGTTCCAGGAGGCAGTGAGAACCAGCATTACTTTTCCCCGCTGGCACCTTTGCTGTGGCAGCAAAAGCTGGACGTTTGTCTTTTTTGCTCCGGAGGTTGCCGAAAGCGAAAACAGGTGCTTTTGAGGATGGAGTCCGCAGGAAAGCAGAGAGGGCCAAAATGTCTGTGGCATTTGAAGAGGTTCCAGGAGGCAGTGAGAACCAGCATTACTTTTCCCCGCTGGCACCTTTGCTGTGGCAGCAAAAGCTGGACGTTTGTCTTTTTTGCTCCGGAGGCTGCCGAAAGCGAAAACAGGTGCTTTTGAGGATGGAGTCCGCAGGAAAGCAGAGAGGGCCAAATTGTCTGTGGCATTTGAAGGAGTTCCAGGAGGCAGTGAGAACCAGCATTACTTTTCCCCGCTGGCACCTTTGCTGTGGCAGCAAAAGCTGGACGTTTGTCTTTTTTGCTCCGGAGGCTGCCGAAAGCGAAAACAGGTGCTTTTGAGGATGGAGTCCGCAGGAAAGCAGAGAGGGCCAAATTGTCTGTGGCATTTGAAAGGGTTCCAGGAGGCAGTGAGAACCAGCATTACTTTTCCCCGCTGGCACCTTTGCTGTGGCAGCAAAAGCTGGACGTTTGTCTTTTTTTGCTCCGGAGGCTGCCGAAAGCGAAAACAGGTGCTTTTGAGGATGTAGTCCGCAGGAAAGCAGAGAGGGCCAAATTGTCTGTGGCATTTGAAAGGGTTCCAGGAGGCAGTGAGAACCAGCATTACTTTTCCCCGCTGGCACCTTTGCTGTGGCAGCAAAAGCTGGACGTTTGTCTTTTTTGCTCCGGAGGCTGCCGAAAGCGAAAACAGGTGCTTTTGAGGATGGAGTCCGCAGGAAAGCAGAGAGGGCCAAATTGTCTGGGGCATTTGAACAGGTTCCAGGAGGCAGTGAGAACCAGCATTACTTTTCCCCGCTGGCACCTTTGCTGTGGCAGCAAAAGCTGGACGTTTGTCTTTTTTGCTCCGGAGGCTGCCGAAAGCGAAAACAGGTGCTTTTGAGGATGGAGTCCGCAGGAAAGCAGAGAGGGCCAAATTGTCTGTGGCATTTGAAAGGGTTCCAGGAGGCAGTGAGAACCAGCATTACTTTTCCCCGCTGGCACCTTTGCTGTGGCAGCAAAAGCTGGACGTTTGTCTTTTTTGCTCCGGAGGCTGCCGAAAGCGAAAATAGGTGCTTTTGAGGATGGAGTCCGCAGGAAAGCAGAGAGGGCCAAATTGTCTGTGGCATTTGAAAGGGTTCCAGGAGGCAGTGAGAACCAGCATCACTTTTCCCCGCTGGCACCTTTGCTGTGGCAGCAAAAGCTGGACGTTTGTCTTTTTATCACCGGAGGGCGCCGAAAGTGAAAAAAGGCGGTTTTGAGGATAGAGTCCGCAGGAAAGCAGAGAGGGCTTAATTGTCTGGGGCATTTGAAAGGGTTCCAGGAGGCAGTGAGAACCAGCATTACTTTTCCCCGCTGGCACCTTTGCTGTGGCAGCAAAAGCTGGGCGTTTGTCTTTTTTGCTCCGGAGGCTGCCGAAAGCGAAAACAGGTGCTTTTGAGGATGCAGTCCGCAGGAAAGCAGAGAGGGCCAAATTGTCTGTGGCATTTGAAAGGGTTCCAGGAGGCAGTGAGAACCAGCATTACTTTTCCCCGCTGGCACCTTTGCTGTGGCAGCAAAAGCTGGACGTTTGTCTTTTTTGCTCCGGAGGCTGCCGAAAGCGAAAACAGGTGCTTTTGAGGATGGAGTCCGCAGGAAAGCAGAGAGGGCCAAATTGTCTGTGGCATTTGAAAGGGTTCCAGGAGGCAGTGAGAACCAGCATTACTTTTCCCTGCTGGCACCTTTGCTGTGGCAGCAAAAGCTGGACGTTTGTCTTTTTTGCTCCGGAGGCTGCCCTAAGCGAAAACAGGTGCTTTTGAGGATGGAGTCCGCAGGAAAGCAGAGAGGGCCAAAATGTCTGTGGCATTTGAAGAGGTTCCAGGAGGCAGTGAGAACCAGCATTACTTTTCCCCGCTGGCACCTTTGCTGTGGCAGCAAAAGCTGGACGTTTGTCTTTTTTGCTCCGGAGGCTGCCGAAAGCGAAAACAGGTGCTTTTGAGGATGGAGTCCGCAGGAAAGCAGAGAGGGCCAAATTGTCTGGGGCATTTGAAAGGGTTCCAGGAGGCAGTGAGAACCAGCATTACTTTTCCCCGCTGGCACCTTTGCTGTGGCAGCAAAAGCTGGACGTTTGTCTTTTTACCACCGGAGGGCGCCGAAAGTGAAAAAAGTCGCTTTTGAGGATAGAGTCCGCAGGAAAGCAGAGAGGGCTTAATTGTCTGGGGCATTTGAAAGGGTTCCAGGAGGCAGTGAGAACCAGCATTACTTTTCCCCGCTGGCACCTTTGCTGTGGCAGCAAAAGCTGGACGTTTGTCTTTTTTGCTCCGGAGGCTGCCGAAAGCGAAAACAGGTGCTTTTGAGGATGGAGTCCGCAGGAAAGCAGAGAGGGCCAAATTGTCTGTGGCATTTGAAAGGGTTCCAGGAGGCAGTGAGAACCAGCATTACTTTTCCCCGCTGGCACCTTTGCTGTGGCAGCAAAAGCTGGACGTTTGTCTTTTTTGCTCCGGAGGCTGCCGAAAGCGAAAACAGGTGCTTTTGAGGATGGAGTCCGCAGGAAAGCAGAGAGGGCCAAATTGTCTGTGGCATTTGAAAGGGTTCCAGGAGGCAGTGAGAACCAGCATTACTTTTCCCCGCTGGCACCTTTGCTGTGGCAGCAAAAGCTGGACGTTTGTCTTTTTTGCTCCGGAGGCTGCCGAAAGCGAAAACAGGTGCTTTTGAGGATGGAGTCCGCAGGAAAGCAGAGAGGGCCAAATTGTCTGGGGCATTTGAAAGGGTTCCAGGAGGCAGTGAGAACCAGCATTACTTTTCCCCGCTGGCACCTTTGCTGTGGCAGCAAAAGCTGGACGTTTGTCTTTTTTGCTCCGGAGGCTGCCGAAAGCGAAAACAGGTGCTTTTGAGGATGGAGTCCGCAGGAAAGCAGAGAGGGCCAAATTGTCTGTGGCATTTGAAAGGGTTCCAGGAGGCAGTGAGAACCAGCATTACTTTTCCCCGCTGGCACCTTTGCTGTGGCAGCAAAAGCTGGACGTTTGTCTTTTTTGCTCCGGAGGCTGCCGAAAGCGAAAACAGGTGCTTTTGAGGATGGAGTCCGCAGGAAAGCAGAGAGGGCCAAATTGTCTGTGGCATTTGAAAGGGTTCCAGGAGGCAGTGAGAACCAGCATTACTTTTCCCCGCTGGCACCTTTGCTGTGGCAGCAAAAGCTGGACGTTTGTCTTTTTTGCTCCGGAGGCTGCCGAAAGCGAAAATAGGTGCTTTTGAGGATGGAGTCCGCAGGAAAGCAGAGAGGGCCAAATTGTCTGTGGCATTTGAAAGGGTTCCAGGAGGCAGTGAGAACCAGCATCACTTTTCCCCGCTGGCACCTTTGCTGTGGCAGCAAAAGCTGGACGTTTGTCTTTTTTGCTCCGGAGGCTGCCGAAAGCGAAAACAGGTGCTTTTGAGGATGGAGTCCGCAGGAAAGCAGAGAGGGCCAAATTGTCTGTGGCATTTGAAAGGGTTCCAGGAGGCAGTGAGAACCAGCATTACTTTTCCCCGCTGGCACCTTTGCTGTGGCAGCAAAAGCTGGACGTTTGTCTTTTTTGCTCCGGAGGCTGCCGAAAGCGAAAATAGGTGCTTTTGAGGATGGAGTCCGCAGGAAAGCAGAGAGGGCCAAATTGTCTGTGGCATTTGAAAGGGTTCCAGGAGGCAGTGAGAACCAGCATCACTTTTCCCCGCTGGCACCTTTGCTGTGGCAGCAAAAGCTGGACGTTTGTCTTTTTATCACCGGAGGGCGCCGAAAGTGAAAAAAGGCGCTTTTGAGGATAGAGTCCGCAGGAAAGCAGAGAGGGCTTAATTGTCTGGGGCATTTGAAAGGGTTCCAGGAGGCAGTGAGAACCAGCATTACTTTTCCCCGCTGGCACCTTTGCTGTGGCAGCAAAAGCTGGGCGTTTGTCTTTTTTGCTCCGGAGGCTGCCCTAAGCGAAAACAGGTGCTTTTGAGGATGGAGTCCGCAGGAAAGCAGAGAGGGCCAAAATGTCTGTGGCATTTGAAGAGGTTCCAGGAGGCAGTGAGAACCAGCATTACTTTTCCCCGCTGGCACCTTTGCTGTGGCAGCAAAAGCTGGACGTTTGTCTTTTTTGCTCCGGAGGCTGCCGAAAGCGAAAACAGGTGCTTTTGAGGATGGAGTCCGCAGGAAAGCAGAGAGGGCCAAAATGTCTGTGGCATTTGAAGAGGTTCCAGGAGGCAGTGAGAACCAGCATTACTTTTCCCCGCTGGCACCTTTGCTGTGGCAGCAAAAGCTGGACGTTTGTCTTTTTTGCTCCGGAGGCTGCCGAAAGCGAAAACAGGTGCTTTTGAGGATGGAGTCCGCAGGAAAGCAGAGAGAGCCAAATTGTCTGGGGCATTTGAAAGAGTTCCAGGAGGCAGTGAGAACCAGCATCACTTTTCCCCGCTGGCACCTTTGCTGTGGCAGCAAAAGCTGGACGTTTGTCTTTTTACCACCGGAGGGCGCCGAAAGTGAAAAAAGTCGCTTTTGAGGATAGAGTCCGCAGGAAAGCAGAGAGGGCTTAATTGTCTGGGGCATTTGAAAGGGTTCCAGGAGGCAGTGAGAACCAGCATTACTTTTCCCCGCTGGCACCTTTGCTGTGGCAGCAAAAGCTGGACGTTTGTCTTTTTTGCTCCGGAGGCTGCCGAAAGCGAAAACAGGTGCTTTTGAGGATGGAGTCCGCAGGAAAGCAGAGAGGGCCAAATTGTCTGTGGCATTTGAAAGGGTTCCAGGAGGCAGTGAGAACCAGCATTACTTTTCCCCGCTGGCACCTTTGCTGTGGCAGCAAAAGCTGGACGTTTGTCTTTTTTGCTCCGGAGGCTGCCGAAAGCGAAAACAGGTGCTTTTGAGGATGGAGTCCGCAGGAAAGCAGAGAGGGCCAAATTGTCTGTGGCATTTGAAAGGGTTCCAGGAGGCAGTGAGAACCAGCATTACTTTTCCCCGCTGGCACCTTTGCTGTGGCAGCAAAAGCTGGACGTTTGTCTTTTTTGCTCCGGAGGCTGCCGAAAGCGAAAACAGGTGCTTTTGAGGATGGAGTCCGCAGGAAAGCAGAGAGGGCCAAATTGTCTGTGGCATTTGAAAGGGTTCCAGGAGGCAGTGAGAACCAGCATTACTTTTCCCCGCTGGCACCTTTGCTGTGGCAGCAAAAGCTGGACGTTTGTCTTTTTTGCTCCGGAGGCTGCCGAAAGCGAAAACAGGTGCTTTTGAGGATGGAGTCCGCAGGAAAGCAGAGAGGGCCAAATTGTCTGTGGCATTTGAAAGGGTTCCAGGAGGCAGTGAGAACCAGCATTACTTTTCCCCGCTGGCACCTTTGTTGTGGCAGCAAAAGCTGGACGTTTGTCTTTTTTGCTCCGGAGGTTGCCAAAAGCGAAAACAGGTGCTTTTGAGGATGGAGTCCGCAGGAAAGCAGAGAGGGCCGAATTGTCTGGGGCATTTGAAGAGGTTCCAGGAGGCAGTGAGAACCAGCATTACTTTTCCCCGCTGGCACCTTTGCTGTGGCAGCAAAAGCTGGACGTTTGTCTTTTTTGCTCCGGAGGCTGCCGAAAGCGAAAACAGGTGCTTTTGAGGATGGAGTCCGCAGGAAAGCAGAGAGGGCCAAATTGTCTGTGGCATTTGAAAGGGTTCCAGGAGGCAGTGAGAACCAGCATTACTTTTCCCCGCTGGCACCTTTGCTGTGGCAGCAAAAGCTGGACGTTTGTCTTTTTTGCTCCGGAGGCTGCCGAAAGCGAAAACAGGTGCTTTTGAGGATGGAGTCCGCAGGAAAGCAGAGAGGGCCAAATTGTCTGTGGCATTTGAAAGGGTTCCAGGAGGCAGTGAGAACCAGCATTACTTTTCCCCGCTGGCACCTTTGCTGTGGCAGCAAAAGCTGGACGTTTGTCTTTTTTGCTCCGGAGGCTGCCGAAAGCGAAAACAGGTGCTTTTGAGGATGGAGTCCGCAGGAAAGCAGAGAGGGCCAAATTGTCTGTGGCATTTGAAAGGGTTCCAGGAGGCAGTGAGAACCAGCATTACTTTTCCCCGCTGGCACCTTTGCTGTGGCAGCAAAAGCTGGACGTTTGTCTTTTTTGCTCCGGAGGTTGCCAAAAGCGAAAACAGGTGCTTTTGAGGATGGAGTCCGCAGGAAAGCAGAGAGGGCCGAATTGTCTGGGGCATTTGAAGAGGTTCCAGGAGGCAGTGAGAACCAGCATTACTTTTCCCCGCTGGCACCTTTGCTCTGGCAGCAAAAGCTGGACGTTTGTCTTTTTTGCTCCGGAGGCTGCCGAAAGCGAAAACAGGTGCTTTTGAGGATGGAGTCCGCAGGAAAGCAGAGAGGGCCAAATTGTCTGTGGCATTTGAAAGGGTTCCAGGAGGCAGTGAGAACCAGCATAACTTTTCCCCGCTGGCACCTTTGCTGTGGCAGCAAAAGCTGGACGTTTGTCTTTTTTGCTCCGGAGGCTGCCGAAAGCGAAAACAGGTGCTTTTGAGGATGGAGTCCGCAGGAAAGCAGAGAGGGCCAAATTGTCTGTGGCATTTGAAAGGGTTCCAGGAGGCAGTGAGAACCAGCATTACTTTTCCCCGCTGGCACCTTTGCTGTGGCAGCAAAAGCTGGACGTTTGTCTTTTTTGTTCCGGAGGTTGCCAAAAGCGAAAACAGGTGCTTTTGAGGATGGAGTCCGCAGGAAAGCAGAGAGGGCCGAATTGTCTGGGGCATTTGAAGAGGTTCCAGGAGGCAGTGAGAACCAGCATTACTTTTCCCCGCTGGCACCTTTGCTGTGGCAGCAAAAGCTGGACGTTTGTCTTTTTTGCTCCGGAGGCTGCCGAAAGCGAAAACAGGTGCTTTTGAGGATGGAGTCCGCAGGAAAGCAGAGAGGGCCAAATTGTCTGTGGCATTTGAAAGGGTTCCAGGAGGCAGTGAGAACCAGCATTACTTTTCCCCGCTGGCACCTTTGCTGTGGCAGCAAAAGCTGGACGTTTGTCTTTTTTGCTCCGGAGGCTGCCGAAAGCGAAAACAGGTGCTTTTGAGGATGGAGTCCGCAGGAAAGCAGAGAGGGCCAAATTGTCTGTGGCATTTGAAAGGGTTCCAGGAGGCAGTGAGAACCAGCATTACTTTTCCCCGCTGGCACCTTTGCTGTGGCAGCAAAAGCTGGACGTTTGTCTTTTTTGCTCCGGAGGCTGCCGAAAGCGAAAACAGGTGCTTTTGAGGATGGAGTCCGCAGGAAAGCAGAGAGGGCCAAATTGTCTGTGGCATTTGAAAGGGTTCCAGGAGGCAGTGAGAACCAGCATTACTTTTCCCCGCTGGCACCTTTGCTGTGGCAGCAAAAGCTGGACGTTTGTCTTTTTTGCTCCGGAGGCTGCCGAAAGCGAAAACAGGTGCTTTTGAGGATGGAGTCCGCAGGAAAGCAGAGAGGGCCAAATTGTCTGTGGCATTTGAAAGGGTTCCAGGAGGCAGTGAGAACCAGCATTACTTTTCCCCGCTGGCACCTTTGCTGTGGCAGCAAAAGCTGGACGTTTGTCTTTTTTGCTCCGGAGGCTGCCGAAAGCGAAAACAGGTGCTTTTGAGGATGGAGTCCGCAGGAAAGCAGAGAGGGCCAAATTGTCTGTGGCATTTGAAAGGGTTCCAGGAGGCAGTGAGAACCAGCATTACTTTTCCCCGCTGGCACCTTTGCTGTGGCAGCAAAAGCTGGACGTTTGTCTTTTTTGCTCCGGTGCCGAAAGCGAAAACAGGTGCTTTTGAGGATGGAGTCCGCAGGAAAGCAGAGAGGGCCAAATTGTCTGTGGCATTTGAAAGGGTTCCAGGAGGCAGTGAGAACCAGCATTACTTTTCCCCGCTGGCACCTTTGCTGTGGCAGCAAAAGCTGGACGTTTGTCTTTTTTGCTCCGGAGGTTGCCAAAAGCGAAAACAGGTGCTTTTGAGGATGGAGTCCGCAGGAAAGCAGAGAGGGCCGAATTGTCTGGGGCATTTGAAGAGGTTCCAGGAGGCAGTGAGAACCAGCATTACTTTTCCCCGCTGGCACCTTTGCTGTGGCAGCAAAAGCTGGACGTTTGTCTTTTTTGCTCCGGAGGCTGCCGAAAGCGAAAACAGGTGCTTTTGAGGATGGAGTCCGCAGGAAAGCAGAGAGGGCCAAATTGTCTGTGGCATTTGAAAGGGTTCCAGGAGGCAGTGAGAACCAGCATAACTTTTCCCCGCTGGCACCTTTGCTGTGGCAGCAAAAGCTGGACGTTTGTCTTTTTTGCTCCGGAGGCTGCCGAAAGCGAAAACAGGTGCTTTTGAGGATGGAGTCCGCAGGAAAGCAGAGAGGGCCAAATTGTCTGTGGCATTTGAAAGGGTTCCAGGAGGCAGTGAGAACCAGCATTACTTTTCCCCGCTGGCACCTTTGCTGTGGCAGCAAAAGCTGGACGTTTGTCTTTTTTGTTCCGGAGGTTGCCAAAAGCGAAAACAGGTGCTTTTGAGGATGGAGTCCGCAGGAAAGCAGAGAGGGCCGAATTGTCTGGGGCATTTGAAGAGGTTCCAGGAGGCAGTGAGAACCAGCATTACTTTTCCCCGCTGGCACCTTTGCTGTGGCAGCAAAAGCTGGACGTTTGTCTTTTTTGCTCCGGAGGCTGCCGAAAGCGAAAACAGGTGCTTTTGAGGATGGAGTCCGCAGGAAAGCAGAGAGGGCCAAATTGTCTGTGGCATTTGAAAGGGTTCCAGGAGGCAGTGAGAACCAGCATTACTTTTCCCCGCTGGCACCTTTGCTGTGGCAGCAAAAGCTGGACGTTTGTCTTTTTTGCTCCGGAGGCTGCCGAAAGCGAAAACAGGTGCTTTTGAGGATGGAGTCCGCAGGAAAGCAGAGAGGGCCAAATTGTCTGTGGCATTTGAAAGGGTTCCAGGAGGCAGTGAGAACCAGCATTACTTTTCCCCGCTGGCACCTTTGCTGTGGCAGCAAAAGCTGGACGTTTGTCTTTTTTGCTCCGGAGGCTGCCGAAAGCGAAAACAGGTGCTTTTGAGGATGGAGTCCGCAGGAAAGCAGAGAGGGCCAAATTGTCTGTGGCATTTGAAAGGGTTCCAGGAGGCAGTGAGAACCAGCATTACTTTTCCCCGCTGGCACCTTTGCTGTGGCAGCAAAAGCTGGACGTTTGTCTTTTTTGCTCCGGAGGTTGCCAAAAGCGAAAACAGGTGCTTTTGAGGATGGAGTCCGCAGGAAAGCAGAGAGGGCCAAATTGTCTGTGGCATTTGAAAGGGTTCCAGGAGGCAGTGAGAACCAGCATAACTTTTCCCCGCTGGCACCTTTGCTGTGGCAGCAAAAGCTGGACGTTTGTCTTTTTTGCTCCGGAGGCTGCCGAAAGCGAAAACAGGTGCTTTTGAGGATGGAGTCCGCAGGAAAGCAGAGAGGGCCAAATTGTCTGTGGCATTTGAAAGGGTTCCAGGAGGCAGTGAGAACCAGCATTACTTTTCCCGCTGGCACCTTTGCTGTGGCAGCAAAAGCTGGACGTTTGTCTTTTTTGTTCCGGAGGTTGCCAAAAGCGAAAACAGGTGCTTTTGAGGATGGAGTCCGCAGGAAAGCAGAGAGGGCCGAATTGTCTGGGGCATTTGAAGAGGTTCCAGGAGGCAGTGAGAACCAGCATTACTTTTCCCCGCTGGCACCTTTGCTGTGGCAGCAAAAGCTGGACGTTTGTCTTTTTTGCTCCGGAGGCTGCCGAAAGCGAAAACAGGTGCTTTTGAGGATGGAGTCCGCAGGAAAGCAGAGAGGGCCAAATTGTCTGGGGCATTTGAAAGGGTTCCAGGAGGCAGTGAGAACCAGCATTACTTTTCCCCGCTGGCACCTTTGCTGTGGCAGCAAAAGCTGGACGTTTGTCTTTTTTGCTCCGGAGGCTGCCGAAAGCGAAAACAGGTGCTTTTGAGGATGGAGTCCGCAGGAAAGCAGAGAGGGCCAAATTGTCTGTGGCATTTGAAAGGGTTCCAGGAGGCAGTGAGAACCAGCATTACTTTTCCCCGCTGGCACCTTTGCTGTGGCAGCAAAAGCTGGACGTTTGTCTTTTTTGCTCCGGAGGCTGCCGAAAGCGAAAACAGGTGCTTTTGAGGATGGAGTCCGCAGGAAAGCAGAGAGGGCCAAATTGTCTGTGGCATTTGAAAGGGTTCCAGGAGGCAGTGAGAACCAGCATTACTTTTCCCCGCTGGCACCTTTGCTGTGGCAGCAAAAGCTGGACGTTTGTCTTTTTTGCTCCGGAGGCTGCCGAAAGCGAAAACAGGTGCTTTTGAGGATGGAGTCCGCAGGAAAGCAGAGAGGGCCAAATTGTCTGTGGCATTTGAAAGGGTTCCAGGAGGCAGTGAGAACCAGCATTACTTTTCCCCGCTGGCACCTTTGCTGTGGCAGCAAAAGCTGGACGTTTGTCTTTTTTGCTCCGGAGGCTGCCGAAAGCGAAAACAGGTGCTTTTGAGGATGGAGTCCGCAGGAAAGCAGAGAGGGCCAAATTGTCTGTGGCATTTGAAAGGGTTCCAGGAGGCAGTGAGAACCAGCATTACTTTTCCCCGCTGGCACCTTTGCTGTGGCAGCAAAAGCTGGACGTTTGTCTTTTTTGCTCCGGAGGCTGCCGAAAGCGAAAACAGGTGCTTTTGAGGATGGAGTCCGCAGGAAAGCAGAGAGGGCCAAATTGTCTGTGGCATTTGAAAGGGTTCCAGGAGGCAGTGAGAACCAGCATTACTTTTCCCCGCTGGCACCTTTGCTGTGGCAGCAAAAGCTGGACGTTTGTCTTTTTTGCTCCGGAGGTTGCCAAAAGCGAAAACAGGTGCTTTTGAGGATGGAGTCCGCAGGAAAGCAGAGAGGGGCCGAATTGTCTGGGGCATTTGAAGAGGTTCCAGGAGGCAGTGAGAACCAGCATTACTTTTCCCCGCTGGCACCTTTGCTGTGGCAGCAAAAGCTGGACGTTTGTCTTTTTTGCTCCGGAGGCTGCCGAAAGCGAAAACAGGTGCTTTTGAGGATGGAGTCCGCAGGAAAGCAGAGAGGGCCAAATTGTCTGTGGCATTTGAAAGGGTTCCAGGAGGCAGTGAGAACCAGCATAACTTTTCCCCGCTGGCACCTTTGCTGTGGCAGCAAAAGCTGGACGTTTGTCTTTTTTGCTCCGGAGGCTGCCGAAAGCGAAAACAGGTGCTTTTGAGGATGGAGTCCGCAGGAAAGCAGAGAGGGCCAAATTGTCTGTGGCATTTGAAAGGGTTCCAGGAGGCAGTGAGAACCAGCATTACTTTTCCCCGCTGGCACCTTTGCTGTGGCAGCAAAAGCTGGACGTTTGTCTTTTTTGTTCCGGAGGTTGCCAAAAGCGAAAACAGGTGCTTTTGAGGATGGAGTCCGCAGGAAAGCAGAGAGGGCCGAATTGTCTGGGGCATTTGAAGAGGTTCCAGGAGGCAGTGAGAACCAGCATTACTTTTCCCCGCTGGCACCTTTGCTGTGGCAGCAAAAGCTGGACGTTTGTCTTTTTTGCTCCGGAGGCTGCCGAAAGCGAAAACAGGTGCTTTTGAGGATGGAGTCCGCAGGAAAGCAGAGAGGGCCAAATTGTCTGGGGCATTTGAAAGGGTTCCAGGAGGCAGTGAGAACCAGCATTACTTTTCCCCGCTGGCACCTTTGCTGTGGCAGCAAAAGCTGGACGTTTGTCTTTTTTGCTCCGGAGGCTGCCGAAAGCGAAAACAGGTGCTTTTGAGGATGGAGTCCGCAGGAAAGCAGAGAGGGCCAAATTGTCTGTGGCATTTGAAAGGGTTCCAGGAGGCAGTGAGAACCAGCATTACTTTTCCCCGCTGGCACCTTTGCTGTGGCAGCAAAAGCTGGACGTTTGTCTTTTTTGCTCCGGAGGCTGCCGAAAGCGAAAACAGGTGCTTTTGAGGATGGAGTCCGCAGGAAAGCAGAGAGGGCCAAATTGTCTGTGGCATTTGAAAGGGTTCCAGGAGGCAGTGAGAACCAGCATTACTTTTCCCCGCTGGCACCTTTGCTGTGGCAGCAAAAGCTGGACGTTTGTCTTTTTTGCTCCGGAGGCTGCCGAAAGCGAAAACAGGTGCTTTTGAGGATGGAGTCCGCAGGAAAGCAGAGAGGGCCAAATTGTCTGTGGCATTTGAAAGGGTTCCAGGAGGCAGTGAGAACCAGCATTACTTTTCCCCGCTGGCACCTTTGCTGTGGCAGCAAAAGCTGGACGTTTGTCTTTTTTGCTCCGGAGGCTGCCGAAAGCGAAAACAGGTGCTTTTGAGGATGGAGTCCGCAGGAAAGCAGAGAGGGCCAAATTGTCTGTGGCATTTGAAAGGGTTCCAGGAGGCAGTGAGAACCAGCATTACTTTTCCCCGCTGGCACCTTTGCTGTGGCAGCAAAAGCTGGACGTTTGTCTTTTTTGCTCCGGAGGCTGCCGAAAGCGAAAACAGGTGCTTTTGAGGATGGAGTCCGCAGGAAAGCAGAGAGGGCCAAATTGTCTGTGGCATTTGAAAGGGTTCCAGGAGGCAGTGAGAACCAGCATTACTTTTCCCCGCTGGCACCTTTGCTGTGGCAGCAAAAGCTGGACGTTTGTCTTTTTTGCTCCGGAGGCTGCCGAAAGCGAAAACAGGTGCTTTGAGGATGGAGTCCGCAGGAAAGCAGAGAGGGCCAAATTGTCTGTGGCATTTGAAAGGGTTCCAGGAGGCAGTGAGAACCAGCATCACTTTTCCCCGCTGGCACCTTTGCTGTGGCAGCAAAAGCTGGACGTTTGTCTTTTTATCACCGGAGGGCGCCGAAAGTGAAAAAAGGCGCTTTTGAGGATAGAGTCCGCAGGAAAGCAGAGAGGGCTTAATTGTCTGTGGCATTTGAAAGGGTTCCAGGAGGCAGTGAGAACCAGCATTACTTTTCCCCGCTGGCACCTTTGCTGTGGCAGCAAAAGCTGGGCGTTTGTCTTTTTTGCTCCGGAGGCTGCCGAAAGCGAAAACAGGTGCTTTTGAGGATGCAGTCCGCAGGAAAGCAGAGAGGGCCAAATTGTCTGTGGCATTTGAAAGGGTTCCAGGAGGCAGTGAGAACCAGCATTACTTTTCCCCGCTGGCACCTTTGCTGTGGCAGCAAAAGCTGGACGTTTGTCTTTTTTGCTCCGGAGGCTGCCGAAAGCGAAAACAGGTGCTTTTGAGGATGGAGTCCGCAGGAAAGCAGAGAGGGCCAAATTGTCTGTGGCATTTGAAAGGGTTCCAGGAGGCAGTGAGAACCAGCATTACTTTTCCCCGCTGGCACCTTTGCTGTGGCAGCAAAAGCTGGACGTTTGTCTTTTTTGCTCCGGAGGCTGCCCTAAGCGAAAACAGGTGCTTTTGAGGATGGAGTCCGCAGGAAAGCAGAGAGGGCCAAAATGTCTGTGGCATTTGAAAGGGTTCCAGGAGGCAGTGAGAACCAGCATTACTTTTCCCCGCTGGCACCTTTGCTGTGGCAGCAAAAGCTGGACGTTTGTCTTTTTTGCTCCGGAGGCTGCCGAAAGCGAAAACAGGTGCTTTTGAGGATGGAGTCCGCAGGAAAGCAGAGAGGGCCAAAATGTCTGTGGCATTTGAAGAGGTTCCAGGAGGCAGTGAGAACCAGCATTACTTTTCCCCGCTGGCACCTTTGCTGTGGCAGCAAAAGCTGGACGTTTGTCTTTTTTGCTCCGGAGGCTGCCGAAAGCGAAAACAGGTGCTTTTGAGGATGGAGTCCGCAGGAAAGCAGAGAGAGCCAAATTGTCTGGGGCATTTGAAAGAGTTCCAGGAGGCAGTGAGAACCAGCATCACTTTTCCCCGCTGGCACCTTTGCTGTGGCAGCAAAAGCTGGACGTTTGTCTTTTTACCACCGGAGGGCGCCGAAAGTGAAAAAAGTCGCTTTTGAGGATAGAGTCCGCAGGAAAGCAGAGAGGGCTTAATTGTCTGTGGCATTTGAAAGGGTTCCAGGAGGCAGTGAGAACCAGCATTACTTTTCCCCGCTGGCACCTTTGCTGTGGCAGCAAAAGCTGGACGTTTGTCTTTTTTGCTCCGGAGGCTGCCGAAAGCGAAAACAGGTGCTTTTGAGGATGGAGTCCGCAGGAAAGCAGAGAGGGCCAAATTGTCTGTGGCATTTGAAAGGGTTCCAGGAGGCAGTGAGAACCAGCATTACTTTTCCCCGCTGGCACCTTTGCTGTGGCAGCAAAAGCTGGACGTTTGTCTTTTTTGCTCCGGAGGCTGCCGAAAGCGAAAACAGGTGCTTTTGAGGATGGAGTCCGCAGGAAAGCAGAGAGGGCCAAATTGTCTGTGGCATTTGAAAGGGTTCCAGGAGGCAGTGAGAACCAGCATTACTTTTCCCCGCTGGCACCTTTGCTGTGGCAGCAAAAGCTGGACGTTTGTCTTTTTTGCTCCGGAGGCTGCCGAAAGCGAAAACAGGTGCTTTTGAGGATGGAGTCCGCAGGAAAGCAGAGAGGGCCAAATTGTCTGTGGCATTTGAAAGGGTTCCAGGAGGCAGTGAGAACCAGCATTACTTTTCCCCGCTGGCACCTTTGCTGTGGCAGCAAAAGCTGGGCGTTTGTCTTTTTTGCTCCGGAGGCTGCCGAAAGCGAAAACAGGTGCTTTTGAGGATGCAGTCCGCAGGAAAGCAGAGAGGGCCAAATTGTCTGTGGCATTTGAAAGGGTTCCAGGAGGCAGTGAGAACC
>NW_028127452.1:0-31764 GCF_965231255.1 Vanellus vanellus
TGCTGCTTCTCACTGCCTCCTGGAACCCCTTCAAATGCCCCACACAATTTGGCCCTCTCTGCTTTCCTGAAAAGTCTATCCTCAAAAGCACCTTTTTCACTTTCGGCGCTGTTTGGAGCAAAAAAGACAAACGTCCAGCTTTTGCTGCCACAGCAAAGGTGCCAGCGGGGAAAAGTGATGCTGCTTCTCACTGCCTCCTGGAACCCCTTCAAATGCCCCACACAATTTGGCCCTCTCTGCTTTCCTGAGGACTCTATCCTCAAAAGCACCTTTTTTTCACTTTCGGCGCCCTCCGGAGCAAAAAAGACAAACGTCCAGCTTTTGCTGCCACAGCAAAGGTGCCAGCGGGGAAAAGTGATGCTGCTTCTCACTGCCTCCTGGAACCCCTTCAAATGCCCCAGACAATTTGGCCCTCTCTGCTTTCCTGCGCACGCTATCCTCAAAAGCACCTTTTTTCACTTTCGGCGCTGTTTGGAGCAAAAAAGACAAACGTCCAGCTTTTGCTGCCACAGCAAAGGTGCCAGCGGGGAAAAGTGATGCTGGTCCTCACTGCCTCCTGGAACCCCTTCAAATGCCCCAGACAATTTGGCCCTCTCTGCTTTCCTGAAAAGTCTATCCTCAAAAGCACCTTTTTTCACTTTCGGCGCTGTTTGGAGCAAAAAAGACAAACGTCCAGCTTTTGCTGCCACAGCAAAGGTGCCAGCGGGGAAAAGTGATGCTGCTTCTTACTGCCTCCTGGAACCCCTTCAAATGCCCCACACAATTTGGCCCTCTCTGCTTTCCTGAAAAGTCTATCCTCAAAAGCACCTTTTTTCACTTTCGGCGCTGTTTGGAGCAAAAAAGACAAACGTCCAGCTTTTGCTGCCACAGCAAAGGTGCCAGCGGGGAAAAGTGATGCTGCTTCTCACTGCCTCCTGGAACCCCTTCAAATGCCCCAGACAATTTGGCCCTCTCTGCTTTCCTGAAAAGTCTATCCTCAAAAGCACCTTTTTTCACTTTCGGCGCTGTTTGGAGCAAAAAAGACAAACGTCCAGCTTTTGCTGCCACAGCAAAGGTGCCAGCGGGGAAAAGTGATGCTGCTTCTCACTGCCTCCTGGAACCCCTTCAAATGCCCCACACAATTTGGCCCTCTCTGCTTTCCTGAGGACTCTATCCTCAAAAGCACCTTTTTTCACTTTCGGCGCTGTTTGGAGCAAAAAAGACAAACGTCCAGCTTTTGCTGCCACAGCAAAGGTGCCAGCGGGAAAAGTGATGCTGCTTCTCACTGCCTCCTGGAACCCCTTCAAATGCCCCACACAATTTGGCCCTCTCTGCTTTCCTGAAAAGTCTATCCTCAAAAGCACCTTTTTTCACTTTCGGCGCTGTTTGGAGCAAAAAAGACAAACGTCCAGCTTTTGCTGCCACAGCAAAGGTGCCAGCGGGGAAAAGTGATGCTGCTTCTTACTGCCTCCTGGAACCCCTTCAAATGCCCCAGACAATTTGGCCCTCTCTGCTTTCCTGAAAAGTCTATCCTCAAAAGCACCTTTTTTCACTTTCGGCGCTGTTTGGAGCAAAAAAGACAAACGTCCAGCTTTTGCTGCCACAGCAAAGGTGCCAGCGGGGAAAAGTGATGCTGCTTCTCACTGCCTCCTGGAACCCCTTCAAATGCCCCACACAATTTGGCCCTCTCTGCTTTCCTGCGCACGCTATCCTCAAAAGCACCTTTTTTCACTTTCGGCGCTGTTTGGAGCAAAAAAGACAAACGTCCAGCTTTTGCTGCCACAGCAAAGGTGCCAGCGGGGAAAAGTGATGCTGGTCCTCACTGCCTCCTGGAACCCCTTCAAATGCCCCACACAATTTGGCCCTCTCTGCTTTCCTGAAAAGTCTATCCTCAAAAGCACCTTTTTTCACTTTCGGCGCTGTTTGGAGCAAAAAAGACAAACGTCCAGCTTTTGCTGCCACAGCAAAGGTGCCAGCGGGGAAAAGTGATGCTGCTTCTCACTGCCTCCTGGAACCCCTTCAAATGCCCCAGACAATTTGGCCCTCTCTGCTTTCCTGAAAAGTCTATCCTCAAAAGCACCTTTTTTCACTTTCGGCGCCCTCCGGAGCAAAAAAGACAAACGTCCAGCTTTTGCTGCCACAGCAAAGGTGCCAGCGGGGAAAAGTGATGCTGCTTCTCACTGCCTCCTGGAACCCCTTCAAATGCCCCACACAATTTGGCCCTCTCTGCTTTCCTGAAAAGTCTATCCTCAAAAGCACCTTTTTTCACTTTCGGCGCTGTTTGGAGCAAAAAAGACAAACGTCCAGCTTTTGCTGCCACAGCAAAGGTGCCAGCGGGGAAAAGTGATGCTGCTTCTCACTGCCTCCTGGAACCCCTTCAAATGCCCCAGACAATTTGGCCCTCTCTGCTTTCCTGAGGACTCTATCCTCAAAAGCAGCTTTTTTCACTTTCGGCGCCCTCCGGAGCAAAAAAGACAAACGTCCAGCTTTTGCTGCCACAGCAAAGGTGCCAGCGGGGAAAAGTGATGCTGCTTCTCACTGCCTCCTGGAACCCCTTCAAATGCCCCAGACAATTTGGCCCTCTCTGCTTTCCTGAAAAGTCTATCCTCAAAAGCACCTTTTTTCACTTTCGGCGCCCTCCGGAGCAAAAAGACAAACGTCCAGCTTTTGCTGCCACAGCAAAGGTGCCAGCGGGGAAAAGTGATGCTGCTTCTCACTGCCTCCTGGAACCCCTTCAAATGCCCCACACAATTTGGCCCTCTCTGCTTTCCTGAAAAGTCTATCCTCAAAAGCACCTTTTTTCACTTTCGGCGCCCTCCGGAGCAAAAAAGACAAACGTCCAGCTTTTGCTGCCACAGCAAAGGTGCCAGCGGGGAAAAGTGATGCTGCTTCTCACTGCCTCCTGGAACCCCTTCAAATGCCCCACACAATTTGGCCCTCTCTGCTTTCCTGAAAAGTCTATCCTCAAAAGCACCTTTTTTCACTTTCGGCGCCCTCCGGAGCAAAAAAGACAAACGTCCAGCTTTTGCTGCCACAGCAAAGGTGCCAGCGGGGAAAAGTGATGCTGGTCCTCACTGCCTCCTGGAACCCCTTCAAATGCCCACACAATTTGGCCCTCTCTGCTTTCCTGAAAAGTCTATCCTCAAAAGCACCTTTTTTCACTTTCGGCGCTGTTTGGAGCAAAAAAGACAAACGTCCAGCTTTTGCTGCCACAGCAAAGGTGCCAGCGGGGAAAAGTGATGCTGCTTCTCACTGCCTCCTGGAACCCCTTCAAATGCCCCAGACAATTTGGCCCTCTCTGCTTTCCTGAGGACTCTATCCTCAAAAGCACCTTTTTTCACTTTCGGCGCTGTTTGGAGCAAAAAAGACAAACGTCCAGCTTTTGCTGCCACAGCAAAGGTGCCAGCGGGGAAAAGTGATGCTGCTTCTCACTGCCTCCTGGAACCCCTTCAAATGCCCCAGACAATTTGGCCCTCTCTGCTTTCCTGAAAAGTCTATCCTCAAAAGCACCTTTTTTCACTTTCGGCGCTGTTTGGAGCAAAAAAGACAAACGTCCAGCTTTTGCTGCCACAGCAAAGGTGCCAGCGGGGAAAAGTGATGCTGGTCCTCACTGCCTCCTGGAACCCCTTCAAATGCCCCAGACAATTTGGCCCTCTCTGCTTTCCTGAAAAGTCTATCCTCAAAAGCACCTTTTTTCACTTTCGGCGCTGTTTGGAGCAAAAAAGACAAACGTCCAGCTTTTGCTGCCACAGCAAAGGTGCCAGCGGGGAAAAGTGATGCTGCTTCTCACTGCCTCCTGGAACCCCTTCAAATGCCCCACACAATTTGGCCCTCTCTGCTTTCCTGAAAAGTCTATCCTCAAAAGCACCTTTTTTCACTTTCGGCGCTGTTTGGAGCAAAAAAGACAAACGTCCAGCTTTTGCTGCCACAGCAAAGGTGCCAGCGGGGAAAAGTGATGCTGCTTCTCACTGCCTCCTGGAACCCCTTCAAATGCCCCACACAATTTGGCCCTCTCTGCTTTCCTGAAAAGTCTATCCTCAAAAGCACCTTTTTTCACTTTCGGCGCTGTTTGGAGCAAAAAAGACAAACGTCCAGCTTTTGCTGCCACAGCAAAGGTGCCAGCGGGGAAAAGTGATGCTGCTTCTCACTGCCTCCTGGAACCCCTTCAAATGCCCACACAATTTGGCCCTCTCTGCTTTCCTGAAAAGTCTATCCTCAAAAGCACCTTTTTTCACTTTCGGCGCCCTCCGGAGCAAAAAAGACAAACGTCCAGCTTTTGCTGCCACAGCAAAGGTGCCAGCGGGGAAAAATGATGCTGCTTCTCACTGCCTCCTGGAACCCCTTCAAATGCCCCAGACAATTTGGCCCTCTCTGCTTTCCTGAAAAGTCTATCCTCAAAAGCACCTTTTTCACTTTCGGCGCTGTTTGGAGCAAAAAGACAAACGTCCAGCTTTTGCTGCCACAGCAAAGGTGCCAGCGGGGAAAAGTGATGCTGCTTCTCACTGCCTCCTGGAACCCCTTCAAATGCCCCAGACAATTTGGCCCTCTCTGCTTTCCTGAAAAGTCTATCCTCAAAAGCACCTTTTTTTCACTTTCGGCGCTGTTTGGAGCAAAAAAGACAAACGTCCAGCTTTTGCTGCCACAGCAAAGGTGCCAGCGGGGAAAAGTGATGCTGCTTCTCACTGCCTCCTGGAACCCCTTCAAATGCCCCACACAATTTGGCCCTCTCTGCTTTCCTGCGCACGCTATCCTCAAAAGCACCTTTTTTCACTTTCGGCGCTGTTTGGAGCAAAAAGACAAACGTCCAGCTTTTGCTGCCACAGCAAAGGTGCCAGCGGGGAAAAGTGATGCTGCTTCTCACTGCCTCCTGGAACCCCTTCAAATGCCCCACACAATTTGGCCCTCTCTGCTTTCCTGAGGACTCTATCCTCAAAAGCACCTTTTTTCACTTTCGGCGCCCTCCGGAGCAAAAAAGACAAACGTCCAGCTTTTGCTGCCACAGCAAAGGTGCCAGCGGGGAAAAGTGATGCTGCTTCTCACTGCCTCCTGGAACCCCTTCAAATGCCCCACACAATTTGGCCCTCTCTGCTTTCCTGAAAAGTCTATCCTCAAAAGCACCTTTTTTCACTTTCGGCGCTGTTTGGAGCAAAAAAGACAACGTCCAGCTTTTGCTGCCACAGCAAAGGTGCCAGCGGGGAAAAGTGATGCTGCTTCTCACTGCCTCCTGGAACCCCTTCAAATGCCCCAGACAATTTGGCCCTCTCTGCTTTCCTGAAAAGTCTATCCTCAAAAGCACCTTTTTTCACTTTCGGCGCTGTTTGGAGCAAAAAAGACAAACGTCCAGCTTTTGCTGCCACAGCAAAGGTGCCAGCGGGGAAAAGTGATGCTGCTTCTCACTGCCTCCTGGAACCCCTTCAAATGCCCCACACAATTTGGCCCTCTCTGCTTTCCTGAGGACTCTATCCTCAAAAGCACCTTTTTTCACTTTCGGCGCTGTTTGGAGCAAAAAAGACAAACGTCCAGCTTTTGCTGCCACAGCAAAGGTGCCAGCGGGGAAAAGTGATGCTGCTTCTCACTGCCTCCTGGAACCCCTTCAAATGCCCCACACAATTTGGCCCTCTCTGCTTTCCTGAAAAGTCTATCCTCAAAAGCACCTTTTTTCACTTTCGGCGCTGTTTGGAGCAAAAAAGACAAACGTCCAGCTTTTGCTGCCACAGCAAAGGTGCCAGCGGGGAAAAGTGATGCTGCTTCTCACTGCCTCCTGGAACCCCTTCAAATGCCCCACACAATTTGGCCCTCTCTGCTTTCCTGAAAAGTCTATCCTCAAAAGCACCTTTTTTCACTTTCGGCGCCCTCCGGAGCAAAAAAGACAAACGTCCAGCTTTTGCTGCCACAGCAAAGGTGCCAGCGGGGAAAAGTGATGCTGCTTCTCACTGCCTCCTGGAACCCTTCAAATGCCCCAGACAATTTGGCCCTCTCTGCTTTCCTGAAAAGTCTATCCTCAAAAGCACCTTTTTTCACTTTCGGCGCTGTTTGGAGCAAAAAAGACAAACGTCCAGCTTTTGCTGCCACAGCAAAGGTGCCAGCGGGGAAAAGTGATGCTGCTTCTCACTGCCTCCTGGAACCCCTTCAAATGCCCCAGACAATTTGGCCCTCTCTGCTTTCCTGAAAAGTCTATCCTCAAAAGCACCTTTTTTCACTTTCGGCGCTGTTTGGAGCAAAAAAGACAAACGTCCAGCTTTTGCTGCCACAGCAAAGGTGCCAGCGGGGAAAGTGATGCTGCTTCTCACTGCCTCCTGGAACCCCTTCAAATGCCCCAGACAATTTGGCCCTCTCTGCTTTCCTGAAAAGTCTATCCTCAAAAGCACCTTTTTTTCACTTTCGGCGCTGTTTGGAGCAAAAAAGACAAACGTCCAGCTTTTGCTGCCACAGCAAAGGTGCCAGCGGGGAAAAGTGATGCTGCTTCTCACTGCCTCCTGGAACCCCTTCAAATGCCCCACACAATTTGGCCCTCTCTGCTTTCCTGAGGACTCTATCCTCAAAAGCACCTTTTTTCACTTTCGGCGCTGTTTGGAGCAAAAAAGACAAACGTCCAGCTTTTGCTGCCACAGCAAAGGTGCCAGCGGGGAAAAGTGATGCTGCTTCTCACTGCCTCCTGGAACCCCTTCAAATGCCCCACACAATTTGGCCCTCTCTGCTTTCCTGAAAAGTCTATCCTCAAAAGCACCTTTTTTCACTTTCGGCGCCCTCCGGAGCAAAAAAGACAAACGTCCAGCTTTTGCTGCCACAGCAAAGGTGCCAGCGGGGAAAAGTGATGCTGCTTCTCACTGCCTCCTGGAACCCCTTCAAATGCCCCACACAATTTGGCCCTCTCTGCTTTCCTGAAAAGTCTATCCTCAAAAGCACCTTTTTTCACTTTCGGCGCTGTTTGGAGCAAAAAAGACAAACGTCCAGCTTTTGCTGCCACAGCAAAGGTGCCAGCGGGGAAAAGTGATGCTGCTTCTCACTGCCTCCTGGAACCCCTTCAAATGCCCCAGACAATTTGGCCCTCTCTGCTTTCCTGAAAAGTCTATCCTCAAAAGCACCTTTTTTCACTTTCGGCGCTGTTTGGAGCAAAAAAGACAAACGTCCAGCTTTTGCTGCCACAGCAAAGGTGCCAGCGGGGAAAAGTGATGCTGCTTCTCACTGCCTCCTGGAACCCCTTCAAATGCCCCACACAATTTGGCCCTCTCTGCTTTCCTGAGGACTCTATCCTCAAAAGCACCTTTTTTCACTTTCGGCGCTGTTTGGAGCAAAAAAGACAAACGTCCAGCTTTTGCTGCCACAGCAAAGGTGCCAGCGGGGAAAAGTGATGCTGCTTCTCACTGCCTCCTGGAACCCCTTCAAATGCCCCAGACAATTTGGCCCTCTCTGCTTTCCTGAAAAGTCTATCCTCAAAAGCACCTTTTTTCACTTTCGGCGCTGTTTGGAGCAAAAAAGACAAACGTCCAGCTTTTGCTGCCACAGCAAAGGTGCCAGCGGGGAAAAGTGATGCTGCTTCTCACTGCCTCCTGGAACCCCTTCAAATGCCCCACACAATTTGGCCCTCTCTGCTTTCCTGAAAAGTCTATCCTCAAAAGCACCTTTTTTCACTTTCGGCGCTGTTTGGAGCAAAAAAGACAAACGTCCAGCTTTTGCTGCCACAGCAAAGGTGCCAGCGGGGAAAAGTGATGCTGCTTCTCACTGCCTCCTGGAACCCCTTCAAATGCCCCAGACAATTTGGCCCTCTCTGCTTTCCTGAAAAGTCTATCCTCAAAAGCACCTTTTTTCACTTTCGGCGCTGTTTGGAGCAAAAAAGACAAACGTCCAGCTTTTGCTGCCACAGCAAAGGTGCCAGCGGGGAAAAGTGATGCTGCTTCTCACTGCCTCCTGGAACCCCTTCAAATGCCCCAGACAATTTGGCCCTCTCTGCTTTCCTGAAAAGTCTATCCTCAAAAGCACCTTTTTTCACTTTCGGCGCTGTTTGGAGAAAAAAAGACAAACGTCCAGCTTTTGCTGCCACAGCAAAGGTGCCAGCGGGGAAAAGTGATGCTGCTTCTCACTGCCTCCTGGAACCCCTTCAAATGCCCCAGACAATTTGGCCCTCTCTGCTTTCCTGAAAAGTCTATTCTCAAAAGCACCTTTTTTCACTTTCGGCGCTGTTTGGAGCAAAAAAGACAAACGTCCAGCTTTTGCTGCCACAGCAAAGGTGCCAGCGGGGAAAAGTGATGCTGCTTCTCACTGCCTCCTGGAACCCCTTCAAATGCCCCACACAATTTGGCCCTCTCTGCTTTCCTGCGCACGCTATCCTCAAAAGCACCTTTTTTCACTTTCGGCGCTGTTTGGAGCAAAAAAGACAAACGTCCAGCTTTTGCTGCCACAGCAAAGGTGCCAGCGGGGAAAAGTGATGCTGGTCCTCACTGCCTCCTGGAACCCCTTCAAATGCCCCAGACAATTTGGCCCTCTCTGCTTTCCTGAAAAGTCTATCCTCAAAAGCACCTTTTTTCACTTTCGGCGCTGTTTGGAGCAAAAAAGACAAACGTCCAGCTTTTGCTGCCACAGCAAAGGTGCCAGCGGGGAAAAGTGATGCTGCTTCTCACTGCCTCCTGGAACCCCTTCAAATGCCCCACACAATTTGGCCCTCTCTGCTTTCCTGAAAAGTCTATCCTCAAAAGCACCTTTTTTCACTTTCGGCGCTGTTTGGAGCAAAAAAGACAAACGTCCAGCTTTTGCTGCCACAGCAAAGGTGCCAGCGGGGAAAAGTGATGCTGCTTCTCACTGCCTCCTGGAACCCCTTCAAATGCCCCACACAATTTGGCCCTCTCTGCTTTCCTGAAAAGTCTATCCTCAAAAGCACCTTTTTTCACTTTCGGCGCTGTTTGGAGCAAAAAAGACAAACGTCCAGCTTTTGCTGCCACAGCAAAGGTGCCAGCGGGGAAAAGTGATGCTGGTCCTCACTGCCTCCTGGAACCCCTTCAAATGCCCCACACAATTTGGCCCTCTCTGCTTTCCTGAAAAGTCTATCCTCAAAAGCACCTTTTTTCACTTTCGGCGCTGTTTGGAGCAAAAAAGACAAACGTCCAGCTTTTGCTGCCACAGCAAAGGTGCCAGCGGGGAAAAGTGATGCTGCTTCTCACTGCCTCCTGGAACCCCTTCAAATGCCCCACACAATTTGGCCCTCTCTGCTTTCCTGAGGACTCTATCCTCAAAAGCACCTTTTTTCACTTTCGGCGCCCTCCGGAGAAAAAAAGACAAACGTCCAGCTTTTGCTGCCACAGCAAAGGTGCCAGCGGGGAAAAGTGATGCTGCTTCTCACTGCCTCCTGGAACCCCTTCAAATGCCCCACACAATTTGGCCCTCTCTGCTTTCCTGAAAAGTCTATCCTCAAAAGCACCTTTTTTCACTTTCGGCGCCCTCCGGAGCAAAAAAGACAAACGTCCAGCTTTTGCTGCCACAGCAAAGGTGCCAGCGGGGAAAAGTGATGCTGCTTCTCACTGCCTCCTGGAACCCCTTCAAATGCCCCAGACAATTTGGCCCTCTCTGCTTTCCTGAAAAGTCTATCCTCAAAAGCACCTTTTTTCACTTTCGGCGCTGTTTGGAGCAAAAAAGACAAACGTCCAGCTTTTGCTGCCACAGCAAAGGTGCCAGCGGGGAAAAGTGATGCTGCTTCTCACTGCCTCCTGGAACCCCTTCAAATGCCCCAGACAATTTGGCCCTCTCTGCTTTCCTGAGGACTCTATCCTCAAAAGCACCTTTTTTCACTTTCGGCGCTGTTTGGAGCAAAAAAGACAAACGTCCAGCTTTTGCTGCCACAGCAAAGGTGCCAGCGGGGAAAAGTGATGCTGCTTCTCACTGCCTCCTGGAACCCCTTCAAATGCCCCACACAATTTGGCCCTCTCTGCTTTCCTGAAAAGTCTATCCTCAAAAGCACCTTTTTTCACTTTCGGCGCCCTCCGGAGCAAAAAAGACAAACGTCCAGCTTTTGCTGCCACAGCAAAGGTGCCAGCGGGGAAAAGTGATGCTGCTTCTCACTGCCTCCTGGAACCCCTTCAAATGCCCCACACAATTTGGCCCTCTCTGCTTTCCTGAAAAGTCTATCCTCAAAAGCACCTTTTTTCACTTTCGGCGCTGTTTGGAGCAAAAAAGACAAACGTCCAGCTTTTGCTGCCACAGCAAAGGTGCCAGCGGGGAAAAGTGATGCTGGTCCTCACTGCCTCCTGGAACCCCTTCAAATGCCCCAGACAATTTGGCCCTCTCTGCTTTCCTGAAAAGTCTATCCTCAAAAGCACCTTTTTTCACTTTCGGCGCTGTTTGGAGCAAAAAAGACAAACGTCCAGCTTTTGCTGCCACAGCAAAGGTGCCAGCGGGGAAAAGTGATGCTGCTTCTCACTGCCTCCTGGAACCCCTTCAAATGCCCCACACAATTTGGCCCTCTCTGCTTTCCTGAGGACTCTATCCTCAAAAGCACCTTTTTTCACTTTCGGCGCCCTCCGGAGCAAAAAAGACAAACGTCCAGCTTTTGCTGCCACAGCAAAGGTGCCAGCGGGGAAAAGTGATGCTGCTTCTCACTGCCTCCTGGAACCCCTTCAAATGCCCCACACAATTTGGCCCTCTCTGCTTTCCTGAAAAGTCTATCCTCAAAAGCACCTTTTTTCACTTTCGGCGCTGTTTGGAGCAAAAAAGACAAACGTCCAGCTTTTGCTGCCACAGCAAAGGTGCCAGCGGGGAAAAGTGATGCTGCTTCTCACTGCCTCCTGGAACCCCTTCAAATGCCCCAGACAATTTGGCCCTCTCTGCTTTCCTGAAAAGTCTATCCTCAAAAGCACCTTTTTTCACTTTCGGCGCTGTTTGGAGCAAAAAAGACAAACGTCCAGCTTTTGCTGCCACAGCAAAGGTGCCAGCGGGGAAAAGTGATGCTGCTTCTCACTGCCTCCTGGAACCCCTTCAAATGCCCCACACAATTTGGCCCTCTCTGCTTTCCTGAGGACTCTATCCTCAAAAGCACCTTTTTTCACTTTCGGCGCTGTTTGGAGCAAAAAAGACAAACGTCCAGCTTTTGCTGCCACAGCAAAGGTGCCAGCGGGGAAAAGTGATGCTGCTTCTCACTGCCTCCTGGAACCCCTTCAAATGCCCCACACAATTTGGCCCTCTCTGCTTTCCTGAAAAGTCTATCCTCAAAAGCACCTTTTTTCACTTTCGGCGCCCTCCGGAGCAAAAAAGACAAACGTCCAGCTTTTGCTGCCACAGCAAAGGTGCCAGCGGGGAAAAGTGATGCTGCTTCTCACTGCCTCCTGGAACCCCTTCAAATGCCCCACACAATTTGGCCCTCTCTGCTTTCCTGAAAAGTCTATCCTCAAAAGCACCTTTTTTCACTTTCGGCGCTGTTTGGAGCAAAAAAGACAAACGTCCAGCTTTTGCTGCCACAGCAAAGGTGCCAGCGGGGAAAAGTGATGCTGCTTCTCACTGCCTCCTGGAACCCCTTCAAATGCCCCACACAATTTGGCCCTCTCTGCTTTCCTGAGGACTCTATCCTCAAAAGCACCTTTTTTCACTTTCGGCGCCCTCCGGAGCAAAAAAGACAAACGTCCAGCTTTTGCTGCCACAGCAAAGGTGCCAGCGGGGAAAAGTGATGCTGCTTCTCACTGCCTCCTGGAACCCCTTCAAATGCCCCACACAATTTGGCCCTCTCTGCTTTCCTGAAAAGTCTATCCTCAAAAGCACCTTTTTTCACTTTCGGCGCCCTCCGGAGCAAAAAAGACAAACGTCCAGCTTTTGCTGCCACAGCAAAGGTGCCAGCGGGGAAAAGTGATGCTGCTTCTCACTGCCTCCTGGAACCCCTTCAAATGCCCCAGACAATTTGGCCCTCTCTGCTTTCCTGAAAAGTCTATCCTCAAAAGCACCTTTTTTCACTTTCGGCGCTGTTTGGAGCAAAAAAGACAAACGTCCAGCTTTTGCTGCCACAGCAAAGGTGCCAGCGGGGAAAAGTGATGCTGCTTCTCACTGCCTCCTGGAACCCCTTCAAATGCCCCACACAATTTGGCCCTCTCTGCTTTCCTGGAAAACGTCTCTTTCCTCAAAAGCACCTTTTTTCACTTTCGGCGCTGTTTGGAGCAAAAAAGACAAACGTCCAGCTTTTGCTGCCACAGCAAAGGTGCCAGCGGGGGAAAAGTGATGCTGCTTCTCACTGCCTCCTGGAACCCCTTCAAATGCCCCACACAATTTGGCCCTCTCTGCTTTCCTGAAAAGTCTATCCTCAAAAGCACCTTTTTTCACTTTCGGCGCTGTTTGGAGCAAAAAAGACAAACGTCCAGCTTTTGCTGCCACAGCAAAGGTGCCAGCGGGGAAAAGTGATGCTGCTTCTCACTGCCTCCTGGAACCCCTTCAAATGCCCCACACAATTTGGCCCTCTCTGCTTTCCTGAAAAGTCTATCCTCAAAAGCACCTTTTTTCACTTTCGGCGCCTCAGGAGCAAAAAAGACAAACGTCCAGCTTTTGCTGCCACAGCAAAGGTGCCAGCGGGGAAAAGTGATGCTGCTTCTCACTGCCTCCTGGAACCCCTTCAAATGCCCCACACAATTTGGCCCTCTCTGCTTTCCTGAAAAGTCTATCCTCAAAAGCACCTTTTTTCACTTTCGGCGCTGTTTGGAGCAAAAAAGACAAACGTCCAGCTTTTGCTGCCACAGCAAAGGTGCCAGCGGGAAAAGTGATGCTGCTTCTTACTGCCTCCTGGAACCCCTTCAAATGCCCCAGACAATTTGGCCCTCTCTGCTTTCCTGAAAAGTCTATCCTCAAAAGCACCTTTTTTCACTTTCGGCGCTGTTTGGAGCAAAAAAGACAAACGTCCAGCTTTTGCTGCCACAGCAAAGGTGCCAGCGGGGAAAAGTGATGCTGCTTCTCACTGCCTCCTGGAACCCCTTCAAATGCCCCACACAATTTGGCCCTCTCTGCTTTCCTGAGGACTCTATCCTCAAAAGCACCTTTTTTCACTTTCGGCGCTGGTTGTGTGGGGGCAAAAAAGACAAACGTCCAGCTTTTGCTGCCACAGCAAAGGTGCCAGCGGGGAAAAGTGATGCTGCTTCTCACTGCCTCCTGGAACCCCTTCAAATGCCCCACACAATTTGGCCCTCTCTGCTTTCCTGAAAAGTCTATCCTCAAAAGCACCTTTTTTCACTTTCGGCGCCTCCGGAGCAAAAAAGACAAACGTCCAGCTTTTGCTGCCACAGCAAAGGTGCCAGCGGGGAAAAGTGATGCTGCTTCTCACTGCCTCCTGGAACCCCTTCAAATGCCCCACACAATTTGGCCCTCTCTGCTTTCCTGAAAAGTCTATCCTCAAAAGCACCTTTTTTCACTTTCGGCGCTGTTTGGAGCAAAAAAGACAAACGTCCAGCTTTTGCTGCCACAGCAAAGGTGCCAGCGGGGAAAAGTGATGCTGCTTCTTACTGCCTCCTGGAACCCCTTCAAATGCCCCAGACAATTTGGCCCTCTCTGCTTTCCTGAAAAGTCTATCCTCAAAAGCACCTTTTTTCACTTTCGGCGCTGTTTGGAGCAAAAAAGACAAACGTCCAGCTTTTGCTGCCACAGCAAAGGTGCCAGCGGGGAAAAGTGATGCTGCTTCTCACTGCCTCCTGGAACCCCTTCAAATGCCCCACACAATTTGGCCCTCTCTGCTTTCCTGAGGACTCTATCCTCAAAAGCACCTTTTTTCACTTTCGGCGCTGTTTGGAGCAAAAAAGACAAACGTCCAGCTTTTGCTGCCACAGCAAAGGTGCCAGCGGGGAAAAGTGATGCTGCTTCTCACTGCCTCCTGGAACCCCTTCAAATGCCCCACACAATTTGGCCCTCTCTGCTTTCCTGAAAAGTCTATCCTCAAAAGCACCTTTTTTCACTTTCGGCATACTCGCTGTTTGGAGCAAAAAAGACAAACGTCCAGCTTTTGCTGCCACAGCAAAGGTGCCAGCGGGGAAAAGTGATGCTGCTTCTCACTGCCTCCTGGAACCCCTTCAAATGCCCCACACAATTTGGCCCTCTCTGCTTTCCTGCGCACGCTATCCTCAAAAGCACCTTTTTTCACTTTCGGCGCTGTTTGGAGCAAAAAAGACAAACGTCCAGCTTTTGCTGCCACAGCAAAGGTGCCAGCGGGGAAAAGTGATGCTGGTCCTCACTGCCTCCTGGAACCCCTTCAAATGCCCCAGACAATTTGGCCCTCTCTGCTTTCCTGAAAAGTCTATCCTCAAAAGCACCTTTTTTCACTTTCGGCGCTGTTTGGAGCAAAAAAGACAAACGTCCAGCTTTTGCTGCCACAGCAAAGGTGCCAGCGGGGAAAAGTGATGCTGCTTCTCACTGCCTCCTGGAACCCCTTCAAATGCCCCACACAATTTGGCCCTCTCTGCTTTCCTGAAAAGTCTATCCTCAAAAGCACCTTTTTTCACTTTCGGCGCTGTTTGGAGCAAAAAAGACAAACGTCCAGCTTTTGCTGCCACAGCAAAGGTGCCAGCGGGGAAAAGTGATGCTGCTTCTCACTGCCTCCTGGAACCCCTTCAAATGCCCCACACAATTTGGCCCTCTCTGCTTTCCTGCGCACGCTATCCTCAAAAGCACCTTTTTTCACTTTCGGCCGGAGCAAAAAAAGACAAACGTCCAGCTTTTGCTGCCACAGCAAAGGTGCCAGCGGGGAAAAGTGATGCTGCTTCTCACTGCCTCCTGGAACCCCTTCAAATGCCCCACACAATTTGGCCCTCTCTGCTTTCCTGCGCACGCTATCCTCAAAAGCACCTTTTTTCACTTTCGGTGCTGTTTGGAGCGAAAAAGACAAACGTCCAGCTTTTGCTGCCACAGCAAAGGTGCCAGCGGGGAAAAGTGATGCTGCTTCTCACTGCCTCCTGGAACCCCTTCAAATGCCCCAGACAATTTGGCCCTCTCTGCTTTCCTGAAAAGTCTATCCTCAAAAGCACCTTTTTTCACTTTCGGCGCTGTTTGGAGCAAAAAAGACAAACGTCCAGCTTTTGCTGCCACAGCAAAGGTGCCAGCGGGGAAAAGTGATGCTGCTTCTCACTGCCTCCTGGAACCCCTTCAAATGCCCCACACAATTTGGCCCTCTCTGCTTTCCTGAAAAGTCTATCCTCAAAAGCACCTTTTTTCACTTTCGGCGCTGTTTGGAGCAAAAAAGACAAACGTCCAGCTTTTGCTGCCACAGCAAAGGTGCCAGCGGGGAAAAGTGATGCTGCTTCTCACTGCCTCCTGGAACCCCTTCAAATGCCCCACACAATTTGGCCCTCTCTGCTTTCCTGCGCACGCTATCCTCAAAAGCACCTTTTTTCACTTTCGGCGCTGTTTGGAGCAAAAAAGACAAACGTCCAGCTTTTGCTGCCACAGCAAAGGTGCCAGCGGGGAAAAGTGATGCTGCTTCTCACTGCCTCCTGGAACCCCTTCAAATGCCCCACACAATTTGGCCCTCTCTGCTTTCCTGAAAAGTCTATCCTCAAAAGCACCTTTTTTCACTTTCGGCGCTGTTTGGAGCAAAAAAGACAAACGTCCAGCTTTTGCTGCCACAGCAAAGGTGCCAGCGGGGAAAAGTGATGCTGCTTCTCACTGCCTCCTGGAACCCCTTCAAATGCCCCACACAATTTGGCCCTCTCTGCTTTCCTGCGCACGCTATCCTCAAAAGCACCTTTTTTCACTTTCGGCGCCCTCCGGAGCAAAAAAGACAAACGTCCAGCTTTTGCTGCCACAGCAAAGGTGCCAGCGGGGAAAAGTGATGCTGCTTCTCACTGCCTCCTGGAACCCCTTCAAATGCCCCACACAATTTGGCCCTCTCTGCTTTCCTGAAAAGTCTATCCTCAAAAGCACCTTTTTTCACTTTCGGCGCTGTTTGGAGCAAAAAAGACAAACGTCCAGCTTTTGCTGCCACAGCAAAGGTGCCAGCGGGGAAAAGTGATGCTGCTTCTCACTGCCTCCTGGAACCCCTTCAAATGCCCCACACAATTTGGCCCTCTCTGCTTTCCTGAAAAGTCTATCCTCAAAAGCACCTTTTTTCACTTTCGGCGCTGTTTGGAGCAAAAAAGACAAACGTCCAGCTTTTGCTGCCACAGCAAAGGTGCCAGCGGGGAAAAGTGATGCTGCTTCTCACTGCCTCCTGGAACCCCTTCAAATGCCCCACACAATTTGGCCCTCTCTGCTTTCCTGCGCACGCTATCCTCAAAAGCACCTTTTTTCACTTTCGGCGCTGTTTGGAGCAAAAAAGACAAACGTCCAGCTTTTGCTGCCACAGCAAAGGTGCCAGCGGGGAAAAGTGATGCTGGTCCTCACTGCCTCCTGGAACCCCTTCAAATGCCCCAGACAATTTGGCCCTCTCTGCTTTCCTGAAAAGTCTATCCTCAAAAGCACCTTTTTTCACTTTCGGCGCCCTCAGGAGCAAAAAAGACAAACGTCCAGCTTTTGCTGCCACAGCAAAGGTGCCAGCGGGGAAAAGTGATGCTGCTTCTCACTGCCTCCTGGAACCCCTTCAAATGCCCCACACAATTTGGCCCTCTCTGCTTTCCTGAAAAGTCTATCCTCAAAAGCACCTTTTTTCACTTTCGGCGCTGTTTGGAGCAAAAAAGACAAACGTCCAGCTTTTGCTGCCACAGCAAAGGTGCCAGCGGGGAAAAGTGATGCTGCTTCTCACTGCCTCCTGGAACCCCTTCAAATGCCCCACACAATTTGGCCCTCTCTGCTTTCCTGCGCACGCTATCCTCAAAAGCACCTTTTTTCACTTTCGGCGCCCTCCGGAGCAAAAAAGACAAACGTCCAGCTTTTGCTGCCACAGCAAAGGTGCCAGCGGGGAAAAGTGATGCTGCTTCTCACTGCCTCCTGGAACCCCTTCAAATGCCCCACACAATTTGGCCCTCTCTGCTTTCCTGCGCACGCTATCCTCAAAAGCACCTTTTTTCACTTTCGGTGCTGTTTGGAGCGAAAAAGACAAACGTCCAGCTTTTGCTGCCACAGCAAAGGTGCCAGCGGGGAAAAGTGATGCTGCTTCTCACTGCCTCCTGGAACCCCTTCAAATGCCCCAGACAATTTGGCCCTCTCTGCTTTCCTGAAAAGTCTATCCTCAAAAGCACCTTTTTTCACTTTCGGCGCTGTTTGGAGCAAAAAAGACAAACGTCCAGCTTTTGCTGCCACAGCAAAGGTGCCAGCGGGGAAAAGTGATGCTGCTTCTCACTGCCTCCTGGAACCCCTTCAAATGCCCCACACAATTTGGCCCTCTCTGCTTTCCTGAAAAGTCTATCCTCAAAAGCACCTTTTTTCACTTTCGGCGCTGTTTGGAGCAAAAAAGACAAACGTCCAGCTTTTGCTGCCACAGCAAAGGTGCCAGCGGGGAAAAGTGATGCTGCTTCTCACTGCCTCCTGGAACCCCTTCAAATGCCCCACACAATTTGGCCCTCTCTGCTTTCCTGCGCACGCTATCCTCAAAAGCACCTTTTTTCACTTTCGGCGCTGTTTGGAGCAAAAAAGACAAACGTCCAGCTTTTGCTGCCACAGCAAAGGTGCCAGCGGGGAAAAGTGATGCTGCTTCTCACTGCCTCCTGGAACCCCTTCAAATGCCCCACACAATTTGGCCCTCTCTGCTTTCCTGAAAAGTCTATCCTCAAAAGCACCTTTTTTCACTTTCGGCGCTGTTTGGAGCAAAAAAGACAAACGTCCAGCTTTTGCTGCCACAGCAAAGGTGCCAGCGGGGAAAAGTGATGCTGCTTCTCACTGCCTCCTGGAACCCCTTCAAATGCCCCACACAATTTGGCCCTCTCTGCTTTCCTGCGCACGCTATCCTCAAAAGCACCTTTTTTCACTTTCGGCGCCCTCCGGAGCAAAAAAGACAAACGTCCAGCTTTTGCTGCCACAGCAAAGGTGCCAGCGGGGAAAAGTGATGCTGCTTCTCACTGCCTCCTGGAACCCCTTCAAATGCCCCACACAATTTGGCCCTCTCTGCTTTCCTGAAAAGTCTATCCTCAAAAGCACCTTTTTTCACTTTCGGCGCTGTTTGGAGCAAAAAAGACAAACGTCCAGCTTTTGCTGCCACAGCAAAGGTGCCAGCGGGGAAAAGTGATGCTGCTTCTCACTGCCTCCTGGAACCCCTTCAAATGCCCCACACAATTTGGCCCTCTCTGCTTTCCTGAAAAGTCTATCCTCAAAAGCACCTTTTTTCACTTTTGGCGCCCTCCGGAGCAAAAAAGACAAACGTCCAGCTTTTGCTGCCACAGCAAAGGTGCCAGCGGGGAAAAGTGATGCTGCTTCTCACTGCCTCCTGGAACCCCTTCAAATGCCCCAGACAATTTGGCCCTCTCTGCTTTCCTGAAAAGTCTATCCTCAAAAGCACCTTTTTTCACTTTCGGCGCCCTCCGGAGCAAAAAAGACAAACGTCCAGCTTTTGCTGCCACAGCAAAGGTGCCAGCGGGGAAAAGTGATGCTGCTTCTCACTGCCTCCTGGAACCCCTTCAAATGCCCCACCCAATTTGGCCCTCTCTGCTTTCCTGAAAAGTCTATCCTCAAAAGCACCTTTTTTCACTTTCGGCGCTGTTTGGAGCAAAAAAGACAAACGTCCAGCTTTTGCTGCCACAGCAAAGGTGCCAGCGGGGAAAAGTGATGCTGCTTCTCACTGCCTCCTGGAACCCCTTCAAATGCCCCAGACAATTTGGCCCTCTCTGCTTTCCTGAAAAGTCTATCCTCAAAAGCACCTTTTTTCACTTTCGGCGCCCTCCGGAGCAAAAAAGACAAACGTCCAGCTTTTGCTGCCACAGCAAAGGTGCCAGCGGGGAAAAGTGATGCTGGTCCTCACTGCCTCCTGGAACCCCTTCAAATGCCCCACACAATTTGGCCCTCTCTGCTTTCCTGAAAAGTCTATCCTCAAAAGCACCTTTTTTCACTTTCGGCGCTGTTTGGAGCAAAAAAGACAAACGTCCAGCTTTTGCTGCCACAGCAAAGGTGCCAGCGGGGAAAAGTGATGCTGCTTCTCACTGCCTCCTGGAACCCCTTCAAATGCCCCAGACAATTTGGCCCTCTCTGCTTTCCTGAGGACTCTATCCTCAAAAGCACCTTTTTTCACTTTCGGCGCTGTTTGGAGCAAAAAAGACAAACGTCCAGCTTTTGCTGCCACAGCAAAGGTGCCAGCGGGGAAAAGTGATGCTGCTTCTCACTGCCTCCTGGAACCCCTTCAAATGCCCCACACAATTTGGCCCTCTCTGCTTTCCTGAGGACTCTATCCTCAAAAGCACCTTTTTTCACTTTCGGCGCTGTTTGGAGCAAAAAAGACAAACGTCCAGCTTTTGCTGCCACAGCAAAGGTGCCAGCGGGGAAAAGTGATGCTGGTCCTCACTGCCTCCTGGAACCCCTTCAAATGCCCCAGACAATTTGGCCCTCTCTGCTTTCCTGAAAAGTCTATCCTCAAAAGCACCTTTTTTCACTTTCGGCGCTGTTTGGAGCAAAAAAGACAAACGTCCAGCTTTTGCTGCCACAGCAAAGGTGCCAGCGGGGAAAAGTGATGCTGCTTCTCACTGCCTCCTGGAACCCCTTCAAATGCCCCACACAATTTGGCCCTCTCTGCTTTCCTGCGCACGCTATCCTCAAAAGCACCTTTTTTCACTTTCGGCGCTGTTTGGAGCAAAAAAGACAAACGTCCAGCTTTTGCTGCCACAGCAAAGGTGCCAGCGGGGAAAAGTGATGCTGCTTCTCACTGCCTCCCGGAACCCCTTCAAATGCCCCACACAATTTGGCCCTCTCTGCTTTCCTGAAAAGTCTATCCTCAAAAGCACCTTTTTTCACTTTCGGCGCCCTCCGGAGCAAAAAAGACAAACGTCCAGCTTTTGCTGCCACAGCAAAGGTGCCAGCGGGGAAAAATGATGCTGCTTCTCACTGCCTCCTGGAACCCCTTCAAATGCCCCAGACAATTTGGCCCTCTCTGCTTTCCTGAAAAGTCTATCCTCAAAAGCACCTTTTTTCACTTTCGGCGCTGTTTGGAGCAAAAAAGACAAACGTCCAGCTTTTGCTGCCACAGCAAAGGTGCCAGCGGGGAAAAGTGATGCTGCTTCTCACTGCCTCCTGGAACCCCTTCAAATGCCCCAGACAATTTGGCCCTCTCTGCTTTCCTGAAAAGTCTATCCTCAAAAGCACCTTTTTTCACTTTCGGCGCTGTTTGGAGCAAAAAAGACAAACGTCCAGCTTTTGCTGCCACAGCAAAGGTGCCAGCGGGGAAAAGTGATGCTGCTTCTCACTGCCTCCTGGAACCCCTTCAAATGCCCCAGACAATTTGGCCCTCTCTGCTTTCCTGAAAAGTCTATCCTCAAAAGCACCTTTTTTCACTTTCGGCGCTGTTTGGAGCAAAAAAGACAAACGTCCAGCTTTTGCTGCCACAGCAAAGGTGCCAGCGGGGAAAAGTGATGCTGCTTCTCACTGCCTCCTGGAACCCCTTCAAATGCCCCACACAATTTGGCCCTCTCTGCTTTCCTGAAAAGTCTATCCTCAAAAGCACCTTTTTTCACTTTCGGCGCTGTTTGGAGCAAAAAAGACAAACGTCCAGCTTTTGCTGCCACAGCAAAGGTGCCAGCGGGGAAAAGTGATGCTGCTTCTCACTGCCTCCTGGAACCCCTTCAAATGCCCCACACAATTTGGCCCTCTCTGCTTTCCTGCGCACGCTATCCTCAAAAGCACCTTTTTTCACTTTCGGCGCTGTTTGGAGCAAAAAAGACAAACGTCCAGCTTTTGCTGCCACAGCAAAGGTGCCAGCGGGGAAAAGTGATGCTGCTTCTCACTGCCTCCTGGAACCCCTTCAAATGCCCCAGACAATTTGGCCCTCTCTGCTTTCCTGAAAAGTCTATCCTCAAAAGCACCTTTTTTCACTTTCGGCGCTGTTTGGAGCAAAAAAGACAAACGTCCAGCTTTTGCTGCCACAGCAAAGGTGCCAGCGGGGAAAAGTGATGCTGCTTCTCACTGCCTCCTGGAACCCCTTCAAATGCCCCACACAATTTGGCCCTCTCTGCTTTCCTGAAAAGTCTATCCTCAAAAGCACCTTTTTTCACTTTCGGCGCCCTCCGGAGCAAAAAAGACAAACGTCCAGCTTTTGCTGCCACAGCAAAGGTGCCAGCGGGGAAAAGTGATGCTGCTTCTCACTGCCTCCTGGAACCCCTTCAAATGCCCCAGACAATTTGGCCCTCTCTGCTTTCCTGAAAAGTCTATCCTCAAAAGCACCTTTTTTCACTTTCGGCGCCCTCCGGAGCAAAAAAGACAAACGTCCAGCTTTTGCTGCCACAGCAAAGGTGCCAGCGGGGAAAAGTGATGCTGCTTCTCACTGCCTCCTGGAACCCCTTCAAATGCCCCAGACAATTTGGCCCTCTCTGCTTTCCTGAAAAGTCTATCCTCAAAAGCACCTTTTTTCACTTTCGGCGCTGTTTGGAGCAAAAAAGACAAACGTCCAGCTTTTGCTGCCACAGCAAAGGTGCCAGCGGGGAAAAGTGATGCTGCTTCTCACTGCCTCCTGGAACCCCTTCAAATGCCCCACACAATTTGGCCCTCTCTGCTTTCCTGAGGACTCTATCCTCAAAAGCACCTTTTTTCACTTTCGGCGCTGTTTGGAGCAAAAAAGACAAACGTCCAGCTTTTGCTGCCACAGCAAAGGTGCCAGCGGGGAAAAGTGATGCTGCTTCTCACTGCCTCCTGGAACCCCTTCAAATGCCCCACACAATTTGGCCCTCTCTGCTTTCCTGAAAAGTCTATCCTCAAAAGCACCTTTTTTCACTTTCGGCGCTGTTTGGAGCAAAAAAGACAAACGTCCAGCTTTTGCTGCCACAGCAAAGGTGCCAGCGGGGAAAAGTGATGCTGCTTCTCACTGCCTCCTGGAACCCCTTCAAATGCCCCACACAATTTGGCCCTCTCTGCTTTCCTGAGACTCTATCCTCAAAAGCACCTTTTTTCACTTTCGGCGCCGTCCGGAGCAAAAAAGACAAACGTCCAGCTTTTGCTGCCACAGCAAAGGTGCCAGCGGGGAAAAGTGATGCTGCTTCTCACTGCCTCCTGGAACCCCTTCAAATGCCCCAGACAATTTGGCCCTCTCTGCTTTCCTGAAAAGTCTATCCTCAAAAGCACCTTTTTTCACTTTCGGCGCCCTCCGGAGCAAAAAAGACAAACGTCCAGCTTTTGCTGCCACAGCAAAGGTGCCAGCGGGGAAAAGTGATGCTGCTTCTCACTGCCTCCTGGAACCCCTTCAAATGCCCCACACAATTTGGCCCTCTCTGCTTTCCTGAAAAGTCTATCCTCAAAAGCACCTTTTTTCACTTTCGGCGCTGTTTGGAGCAAAAAAGACAAACGTCCAGCTTTTGCTGCCACAGCAAAGGTGCCAGCGGGGAAAAGTGATGCTGCTTCTCACTGCCTCCTGGAACCCCTTCAAATGCCCCAGACAATTTGGCCCTCTCTGCTTTCCTGAGGACTCTATCCTCAAAAGCACCTTTTTTCACTTTCGGCGCTGTTTGGAGCAAAAAAGACAAACGTCCAGCTTTTGCTGCCACAGCAAAGGTGCCAGCGGGGAAAAGTGATGCTGCTTCTCACTGCCTCCTGGAACCCCTTCAAATGCCCCCACACAATTTGGCCCTCTCTGCTTTCCTGAAAAGTCTATCCTCAAAAGCACCTTTTTTCACTTTCGGCGCTGTTTGGAGCAAAAAAGACAAACGTCCAGCTTTTGCTGCCACAGCAAAGGTGCCAGCGGGGAAAAGTGATGCTGCTTCTCACTGCCTCCTGGAACCCCTTCAAATGCCCCACACAATTTGGCCCTCTCTGCTTTCCTGAAAAGTCTATCCTCAAAAGCACCTTTTTTCACTTTCGGCGCCTCCGGAGCAAAAAAAGACAAACGTCCAGCTTTTGCTGCCACAGCAAAGGTGCCAGCGGGGAAAAGTGATGCTGCTTCTCACTGCCTCCTGGAACCCCTTCAAATGCCCCCAGACAATTTGGCCCTCTCTGCTTTCCTGAAAAGTCTATCCTCAAAAGCACCTTTTTTCACTTTCGGCGCTGTTTGGAGCAAAAAAGACAAACGTCCAGCTTTTGCTGCCACAGCAAAGGTGCCAGCGGGGAAAAGTGATGCTGTCTCACTGCCTCCTGGAACCCCTTCAAATGCCCCAGACAATTTGGCCCTCTCTGCTTTCCTGAAAAGTCTATCCTCAAAAGCACCTTTTTTCACTTTCGGCGCTGTTTGGAGCAAAAAAAGACAAACGTCCAGCTTTTGCTGCCACAGCAAAGGTGCCAGCGGGGAAAAGTGATGCTGCTTCTCACTGCCTCCTGGAACCCCTTCAAATGCCCCAGACAATTTGGCCCTCTCTGCTTTCCTGAAAAGTCTATCCTCAAAAGCACCTTTTTTCACTTTCGGCGCTGTTTGGAGCAAAAAAGACAAACGTCCAGCTTTTGCTGCCACAGCGAAGGTGCCAGCGGGGAAAAGTGATGCTGCTTCTCACTGCCTCCTGGAACCCCTTCAAATGCCCCCAGACAATTTGGCCCTCTCTGCTTTCCTGAAAAGTCTATCCTCAAAAGCACCTTTTTTCACTTTCGGCGCTGTTTGGAGCAAAAAAGACAAACGTCCAGCTTTTGCTGCCACAGCAAAGGTGCCAGCGGGGAAAAGTGATGCTGCTTCTCACTGCCTCCTGGAACCCCTTCAAATGCCCCACACAATTTGGCCCTCTCTGCTTTCCTGAAAAGTCTATCCTCAAAAGCACCTTTTTTTCACTTTCGGCGCTGTTTGGAGCAAAAAAGACAAACGTCCAGCTTTTGCTGCCACAGCAAAGGTGCCAGCGGGGAAAAGTGATGCTGCTTCTCACTGCCTCCTGGAACCCCTTCAAATGCCCCACACAATTTGGCCCTCTCTGCTTTCCTGAAAAGTCTATCCTCAAAAGCACCTTTTTTCACTTTCGGCGCTGTTTGGAGCAAAAAAGACAAACGTCCAGCTTTTGCTGCCACAGCAAAGGTGCCAGCGGGGAAAAGTGATGCTGCTTCTCACTGCCTCCTGGAACCCCTTCAAATGCCCCACACAATTTGGCCCTCTCTGCTTTCCTGCGCACGTCTATCCTCAAAAGCACCTTTTTTCACTTTCGGCGCTGTTTGGAGCAAAAAAGACAAACGTCCAGCTTTTGCTGCCACAGCAAAGGTGCCAGCGGGGAAAAGTGATGCTGCTTCTCACTGCCTCCTGGAACCCCTTCAAATGCCCCAGACAATTTTGGCCCTCTCTGCTTTCCTGAAAAGTCTATCCTCAAAAGCACCTTTTTTCACTTTCGGCGCTGTTTGGAGCAAAAAAAGACAAACGTCCAGCTTTTGCTGCCACAGCAAAGGTGCCAGCGGGGAAAAGTGATGCTGCTTCTCACTGCCTCCTGGAACCCCTTCAAATGCCCCAGACAATTTGGCCCTCTCTGCTTTTCCTGAAAAGTCTATCCTCAAAAGCACCTTTTTTCACTTTCGGCGCTGTTTGGAGCAAAAAAGACAAACGTCCAGCTTTTGCTGCCACAGCAAAGGTGCCAGCGGGGAAAAGTGATGCTGCTTCTCACTGCCTCCTGGAACCCCTTCAAATGCCCCAGACAATTTGGCCCTCTCTGCTTTCCTGAAAAGTCTATCCTCAAAAGCACCTTTTTTCACTTTCGGCGCTGTTTGGAGCAAAAAAGACAAACGTCCAGCTTTTGCTGCCACAGCAAAGGTGCCAGCGGGGAAAAGTGATGCTGCTTCTCACTGCCTCCTGGAACCCCTTCAAATGCCCCAGACAATTTGGCCCTCTCTGCTTTCCTGAAAAGTCTATCCTCAAAAGCACCTTTTTTCACTTTCGGCGCTGTTTGGAGCAAAAAAGACAAACGTCCAGCTTTTGCTGCCACAGCAAAGGTGCCAGCGGGGAAAAGTGATGCTGCTTCTCACTGCCTCCTGGAACCCCTTCAAATGCCCCACACAATTTGGCCCTCTCTGCTTTCCTGAAGACTCTATCCTCAAAGCACCTTTTTTCACTTTCGGCGCCCTCCGGAGCAAAAAAGACAAACGTCCAGCTTTTGCTGCCACAGCAAAGGTGCCAGCGGGGAAAAGTGATGCTGCTTCTCACTGCCTCCTGGAACCCCTTCAAATGCCCTCACTCCCCACACAATTTGGCCCTCTCTGCTTTCCTGAGAAAGTCTATCCTCAAAAGCACCTTTTTTCACTTTCGGCGCTGTTTGGAGCAAAAAAGACAAACGTCCAGCTTTTGCTGCCACAGCAAAGGTGCCAGCGGGGAAAAGTGATGCTGGCTTCTCACTGCCTCCTGGAACCCCTTCAAATGCCCCAGACAATTTGGCCCTCTCTGCTTTCCTGAAAAGTCTATCCTCAAAAGCACCTTTTTTCACTTTCGGCGCTGTTTGGAGCAAAAAAGACAAACGTCCAGCTTTTGCTGCCACAGCAAAGGTGCCAGCGGGGAAAAGTGATGCTGCTTCTCACTGCCTCCTGGAACCCCTTCAAATGCCCCAGACAATTTGGCCCTCTCTGCTTTCCTGAAAAGTCTATCCTCAAAAGCACCTTTTTTTCACTTTCGGCGCTGTTTGGAGCAAAAAAGACAAACGTCCAGCTTTTGCTGCCACAGCAAAGGTGCCAGCGGGGAAAAGTGATGCTGCTTCTCACTGCCTCCTGGAACCCCTTCAAATGCCCCACACAATTTGGCCCTCTCTGCTTTCCTGAAAAGTCTATCCTCAAAAGCACCTTTTTTCACTTTCGGCGCTGTTTGGAGCAAAAAAGACAAACGTCCAGCTTTTGCTGCCACAGCAAAGGTGCCAGCGGGGAAAAGTGATGCTGCTTCTCACTGCCTCCTGGAACCCCCTTCAAATGCCCCAGACAATTTGGCCCTCTCTGCTTTCCTGAAAAGTCTATCCTCAAAAGCACCTTTTTTCACTTTCGGCGCTGTTTGGAGCAAAAAAGACAAACGTCCAGCTTTTGCTGCCACAGCAAAGGTGCCAGCGGGGAAAAGTGATGCTGCTTCTCACTGCCTCCTGGAACCCCTTCAAATGCCCCACACAATTTGGCCCTCTCTGCTTTCCTGAAAAGTCTATCCTCAAAAGCACCTTTTTTCACTTTCGGCGCTGTTTGGAGCAAAAAAGACAAACGTCCAGCTTTTGCTGCCACAGCAAAGGTGCCAGCGGGGAAAAGTGATGCTGCTTCTCACTGCCTCCTGGAACCCCTTCAAATGCCCCACACAATTTGGCCCTCTCTGCTTTCCTGAAAAGTCTATCCTCAAAAGCACCTTTTTTCACTTTCGGCGCTGTTTGGAGCAAAAAAAGACAAACGTCCAGCTTTTGCTGCCACAGCAAAGGTGCCAGCGGGGAAAAGTGATGCTGCTTCTCACTGCCTCCTGGAACCCCTTCAAATGCCCCACACAATTTGGCCCTCTCTGCTTTCCTGAAAAGTCTATCCTCAAAAGCACCTTTTTTCACTTTCGGCGCTGTTTGGAGCAAAAAAGACAAACGTCCAGCTTTTGCTGCCACAGCAAAGGTGCCAGCGGGGAAAAGTGATGCTGCTTCTCACTGCCTCCTGGAACCCCTTCAAATGCCCCACACAATTTGGCCCTCTCTGCTTTCCTGAAAAGTCTATCCTCAAAAGCACCTTTTTTCACTTTCGGCGCTGTTGGAGCAAAAAAGACAAACGTCCAGCTTTTGCTGCCACAGCAAAGGTGCCAGCGGGGAAAAGTGATGCTGCTTCTCACTGCCTCCTGGAACCCCTTCAAATGCCCCAGACAATTTGGCCCTCTCTGCTTTCCTGAAAAGTCTATCCTCAAAAGCACCTTTTTTCACTTTCGGCGCTGTTTGGAGCAAAAAAGACAAACGTCCAGCTTTTGCTGCCACAGCAAAGGTGCCAGCGGGGAAAAGTGATGCTGCTTCTCACTGCCTCCTGGAACCCCTTCAAATGCCCCAGACAATTTGGCCCTCTCTGCTTTCCTGAAAAGTCTATCCTCAAAAGCACCTTTTTTCACTTTCGGCGCTGTTTGGAGCAAAAAAGACAAACGTCCAGCTTTTGCTGCCACAGCAAAGGTGCCAGCGGGAAAAGTGATGCTGCTTCTCACTGCCTCCTGGAACCCCTTCAAATGCCCCAAACAATTTGGCCCTCTCTGCTTTCCTGAAAAGTCTATCCTCAAAAGCACCTTTTTTCACTTTCGGCGCTGTTTGGAGCAAAAAAGACAAACGTCCAGCTTTTGCTGCCACAGCAAAGGTGCCAGCGGGGAAAAGTGATGCTGCTTCTCACTGCCTCCTGGAACCCCTTCAAATGCCCCACACAATTTGGCCCTCTCTGCTTTCCTGACAAGTCTATCCTCAAAAGCACCTTTTTTCACTTTCGGCGCTGTTTGGAGCAAAAAAGACAAACGTCCAGCTTTTGCTGCCACAGCAAAGGTGCCAGCGGGGAAAAGTGATGCTGCTTCTCACTGCCTCCTGGAACCCCTTCAAATGCCCCACACAATTTGGCCCTCTCTGCTTTCCTGAAAAGTCTATCCTCAAAAGCACCTTTTTTCACTTTCGGCGCTGTTTGGAGCAAAAAAGACAAACGTCCAGCTTTTGCTGCCACAGCAAAGGTGCCAGCGGGGGAAAAGTGATGCTGCTTCTCACTGCCTCCTGGAACCCCTTCAAATGCCCCAGACAATTTGGCCCTCTCTGCTTTCCTGAAAAGTCTATCCTCAAAAGCACCTTTTTTCACTTTCGGCGCTGTTTGGAGCAAAAAAGACAAACGTCCAGCTTTTGCTGCCACAGCAAAGGTGCCAGCGGGGAAAAGTGATGCTGCTTCTCACTGCCTCCTGGAACCCCTTCAAATGCCCCACACAATTTGGCCCTCTCTGCTTTCCTGCAACGCTATCCTCAAAAGCACCTTTTTTCACTTTCGGCGCTGTTTGGAGCAAAAAAGACAAACGTCCAGCTTTTGCTGCCACAGCAAAGGTGCCAGCGGGGAAAAGTGATGCTGCTTCTCACTGCCTCCTGGAACCCCTTCAAATGCCCCACACAATTTGGCCCTCTCTGCTTTCCTGAAAAGTCTATCCTCAAAAGCACCTTTTTTCACTTTCGGCGCCTGTTTGGAGCAAAAAAGACAAACGTCCAGCTTTTGCTGCCACAGCAAAGGTGCCAGCGGGGAAAAGTGATGCTGCTTCTCACTGCCTCCTGGAACCCCTTCAAATGCCCCACACAATTTGGCCCTCTCTGCTTTCCTGAAAAGTCTATCCTCAAAAGCACCTTTTTTCACTTTCGGCGCTGTTTGGAGCAAAAAAAGACAAACGTCCAGCTTTTGCTGCCACAGCAAAGGTGCCAGCGGGGAAAAGTGATGCTGCTTCTCACTGCCTCCTGGAACCCCTTCAAATGCCCCAGACAATTTGGCCCTCTCTGCTTTCCTGAAAAGTCTATCCTCAAAAGCACCTTTTTTCACTTTCGGCGCTGTTTGGAGCAAAAAAGACAAACGTCCAGCTTTTGCTGCCACAGCAAAGGTGCCAGCGGGAAAAGTGATGCTGCTTCTCACTGCCTCCTGGAACCCCTTCAAATGCCCCACACAATTTGGCCCTCTCTGCTTTCCTGAAAGTCTATCCTCAAAAGCACCTTTTTTCACTTTCGGCGCTGTTTGGAGCAAAAAAGACAAACGTCCAGCTTTTGCTGCCACAGCAAAGGTGCCAGCGGGGAAAAGTGATGCTGCTTCTCACTGCCTCCTGGAACCCCTTCAAATGCCCCACAATTTGGCCCTCTCTGCTTTCCTGAAAAGTCTATCCTCAAAGCACCTTTTTTCACTTTCGGCGCTGTTTGGAGCAAAAAAGACAAACGTCCAGCTTTTGCTGCCACAGCAAAGGTGCCAGCGGGGAAAAGTGATGCTGCTTCTCACTGCCTCCTGGACCCCTTCAAATGCCCCAGACAATTTGGCCCTCTCTGCTTTCCTGAAAAGTCTATCCTCAAAAGCACCTTTTTTCACTTTCGGCGCTGTTGGAGCAAAAAAGACAAACGTCCAGCTTTTGCTGCCACAGCAAAGGTGCCAGCGGGAAAAGTGATGCTGCTTCTCACTGCCTCCTGGAACCCCTTCAAATGCCCCAACACAATTTGGCCCTCTCTGCTTTCCTGAAAAGTCCTATCCTCAAAAGCACCTTTTTTCCACTTTCGGCGCTGTTTGGAGCAAAAAAGACAAACGTCCAGCTTTTGCTGCCACAGCAAAGGTGCCAGCGGGGAAAAGTGATGCTGCTTCTCACTGCCTCCTGGAACCCTTCAAATGCCCCAGACAATTTGGCCCTCTCTGCTTTCCTGAAAAGTCTATCCTCAAAAGCACCTTTTTTCACTTTCGGCGCTGTTTGGAGCAAAAAGACAAACGTCCAGCTTTTGCTGCCACAGCAAAGGTGCCAGCGGGGAAAAGTGATGCTGCTTCTCACTGCCTCCTGGAACCCCTTCAAATGCCCCACACAATTTGGCCCTCTCTGCTTTCCTGAAAAGTCTATCCTCAAAAGCACCTTTTTTCACTTTCGGCGCCTTCCGGAGCAAAAAAGACAAACGTCCAGCTTTGCTGCCACAGCAAAGGTGCCAGCGGGGAAAAGTGATGCTGCTTCTCACTGCCTCCTGGAACCCCTTCAAATGCCCCAGACAATTTGGCCCTCTCTGCTTTCCTGAAAAGTCTATCCTCAAAAGCACCTTTTTTCACTTTCGGCGCTGTTTGGAGCAAAAAAGACAAACGTCCAGCTTTTGCTGCCACAGCAAAGGTGCCAGCGGGGAAAAGTGATGCTGCTTCTCACTGCCTCCTGGAACCCCTTCAAATGCCCAAACAATTTGGCCCTCTCTGCTTTCCTGAAAAGTCTATCCTCAAAAGCACCTTTTTTCACTTTCGGCGCTGTTTGGAGCAAAAAAGACAAACGTTCCAGCTTTTGCTGCCACAGCAAAGGTGCCAGCGGGGAAAAAGTGTGCTGCTTCTCACTGCCTCCTGGAACCCCTTCAAATGCCCCACACAATTTGGCCCTCTCTGCTTTCCTGAAAAGTCTATCCTCAAAAGCACCTTTTTTCACTTTCGGCGCTGTTTGGAGCAAAAAAGACAAACGTCCAGCTTTTGCTGCCACAGCAAAGGTGCCAGCGGGGAAAGTGATGCTGCTTCTCACTGCCTCCTGGAACCCCTTCAAATGCCCCAACAATTTGGCCCTCTCTGCTTTCCTGAAAAGTCTATCCTCAAAAGCACCTTTTTCACTTCGGCGTCTGTTTGAGCAAAAAGACAAACGTCCAGCTTTTGCTGCCACAGCAAAGGTGCCAGCGGGGAAAAGTGATGCTGCTTCTCACTGCCTCCTGGAACCCCTTCAAATGCCCCAGACAATTTGGCCCTCTCTGCTTTCCTGAAAAGTCTATCCTCAAAAGCACCTTTTTTCACTTTCGGCGCTGTTTGGAGCAAAAAAGACAAACGTCCCAGCTTTTGCTGCCACAGCAAAGGTGCCAGCGGGGAAAAAGTGATGCTGCTTCTCACTGCCTCTGAACCCCTTCAAATGCCCAGACAATTTGGCCCTCTCTGCTTTCCTGAAAAGTCTATCCTCAAAAGCACCTTTTTTCACTTTCGGCGCTGTTTGGAGCAAAAAAAGACAAAACGTCCAGCTTTTGCTGCCACAGCAAAGGTGCCAGCGGGGAAAAGTTGATGCTGCTTCTCACTGCCTCCTGGAACCCCTTCAAATGCCCCACACAATTTGGCCCTCTCTGCTTTCCTGAAAAGCTATCCTCAAAAGCACCTTTTTTCACTTTCGGCGCTGTTTGGAGCAAAAAAGACAAACGTCCAGCTTTTGCTGCCACAGCAAAGGTGCCAGCGGGGAAAAGTGATGCTGCTTCTCACTGCCTCCTGGAACCCCTTCAAATGCCCCACACAATTTGGCCCTCTCTGCTTTCCTGAAAAGTCTATCCTCAAAAGCACCTTTTTTCACTTTCGGCGCTGTTTGGGAGCAAAAAAGACAAACGTCCAGCTTTTGCTGCCACAGCAAAGGTGCCAGCGGGGAAAAGTGATGCTGCTTCTCACTGCCTCCTGGAACCCCTTCAAATGCCCCAACAATTTGGCCCTCTCTGCTTTCCTGAAAAGTCTATCCTCAAAGCACCCTTTTTTCACTTTCGGCCCTGTTTGGAGCAAAAAAGACAAACGTCCAGCTTTTGCTGCCACAGCAAAGGTGCCAGCGGGAAAAGTGATGCTGCTTTCTCACTGCCTCCTGGAACCCCTTCAAATGCCCCAGACAATTTGGCCCTCTCTGCTTTCCTGAAAAGTATCTTCTCAAAAGCACCTTTTTTCACTTTCGGCGCTGTTTGGAGCAAAAAAGACAAACGTCCAGCTTTTGCTGCCACAGCAAAGGTGCCAGCGGGGAAAAGTGATGGTGCTTCTCACTGCCTCCTGGAACCCCTTCAAATGCCCCAGACAATTTGGCCCTCTCTGCTTCCTGAAAAGTCTATCCTCAAAAGCACCTTTTTTCACTTTATCGGCCTGTTTGGAGCAAAAAAGACAAACGTCCAGCTTTTGCTGCCACAGCAAAGGTGCCAGCGGGAAAAGTGATGCTGCTTCTCACTGCCTCCTGGAACCCTTCAAATGCCCCAGACAATTTGGCCCTCTCTGCTTTCCTGAAAATCTAGCCTCAAAAGCACCTTTTTTCACTTCGGCGCTGTTTGGAGCAAAAAAGACAAAGTCCAGCTTTTGCTGCCACAGCAAAGCCCAGCGGGGAAAAGTGATGCTGCTTCTCACTGCTGAGCCTCCTGGAACCCCTTCAAATGCCCCATGAACAATATTGGTCCCCCTCTCTGCATTTCCTGA